>NW_021618543.1:88189-96792 GCF_004785775.1 Grammomys surdaster | reverse complement strand
CTTCCCTCTCCCCTCCTGTCTCCTCTCTTCTCCCTCCCATCTCCATAATATCTAGCTTTAGGTCTCTATATTTGTTTCCATCTACTGCATGAGGAAGCCTTTCTGATGATGGCTGAATAGGACATTGATCTATGGGATTAACAGAATTGCATAAGGGACCACTAGATTTTGATTAATGTTTTAGAGCAGTAGAATTTGATTTTAAACTAGGTCTCTGGACTAACTAACCTCTATATTTTGGCCACCTATGCAGTATCAAGTATAGATTGCATCTCGAAGAGTGGGCCTTAAGTCAAATCAGACATTCCTAGATTACTCCTAGAAGTTCTCTGACACCACTGCCCTAGCATATCTTGCAGACAGGATTTATTGTAGGTCTAGGTTTTTGTGACTTGGTGGGTGTTTGTTATATATGTATATGCATATGCATATACATATATATGCATATGTATATGCCCTGGAACCACAGACAGCATTTTCCACTGAGACCTATGTCCATACACAAAATAGTGGACCCTCTAGTTTGTAAAGAAGCTCTTGTTTGCTGACTTGAGGAAAACAAGTATAAATGCCAACTCAATGGTGGCAATTTGAAGAGCTGTTACCTGTGCACAACCCTGGAAACACTTCTAGCTGGTGACAAGCAAAACCACAAAGTTGTCCTTTAAAGATGCCAGGCTGGCAGTAAATGAATGAAGACATGTGCAGGCAGTTAATACTCAGGATCATGACTACAACAGTCAGTACACTGGGTATAGATGCAAAATGGGTCTGTTTTGGGCTTTGTTTGATACATTAAGTGGACTAGCTTTCAAGGGGAATTAAATAAAACAATCCTTGACTACACAAACTAGTTGTCTTTATTGTAAAAATACTTTACCTCCCTAAAATAAGTTCATTTTTTAGACAATGGGATGGACATGATTTTGAGTTTTAATCATGGTTTTAAAAGTGTATTATTTGTAATAAATTGTGATTCAAATACTGTTTTACTAACAAAATGTAACATCAAATCTTTCATGGTTTGCTGACTCTTTTTTAAATAAACATTTTATTGATTTACATTTAAAATGATATCACCCTTCCCACTTATCCCTCCACAAACCCCCCATCCCATTCCTCCTCTCCTCCCTCCTCTTTGACATTATGAGTGTGCTCTTCTACCCACTAACTGTCTCCTGCCTCCCCCCTCTAGCATCTCCCTATGCTGGGCCATCAAGCCTCCACAGGACCTGGAAGGGATTGCAACCCTATAGGAAGAACAGTATCAACTAATTGGATTCCCCAGAGCTTCCAAGGACTTTGGAGAGCTTTGGGGCTTCTTGGCAGAAATCTGACATTGGCCAAGGACAAGGAAATGGGCTTTAAGCAGGAATCTGACTTAGGGCCATGACAAGGAAGTAAGTTTAGGCAGGAGTCAATTTTTAGGCTAAAACAAAGAAGTAATTTCAGTCAGGAATCCAAGACTTATGCTAGAACAAAGAAGTAGGCCTCAGGCATGAATATGACTGTGGGCTAGGACAGGGAACTAGCCTCAGATAATTGTCATCCTGATGAGCCCTTAGAAACAGCAATCATGAGAGTGATCATGGGAGTGATCACAGAACATTGTATATTGCCTTGTTTGTTCCTTGACTGTTTGTATCTATTGTATTGCTGGTTCCTCAACCTAGAACTAACCTAAATACTTGCATGTAATTAAAAGGGTTTAAAGAAATGTGAGATTAAACAAACTTGCCTCAGCCTTCAGCCTCATAACTGGTTGGGGTCATGCTGCAATTTTGTCTAATTGTCTCTCTTCTTTTAATCTTCACTCCTGCGCTGGAGAACCTGTTGACTGACTGAGCAGGCTTGGTCAAAGGGCTAAACCACCAACCAAAGAGTATACATAGAGAGCTCCATGGCTCCCACTGCACATGTAGCAGAGGATGGCCTTATCTGACATCAATGGGAGGGGAGGCCCTTGATGACTACTTTTTATGAGTTTCTCTAGGAACTGTAGTGCTTTTTTCCACTGTAAGGCATTGAGGAAGAATAACATAGCAAAGAGCACCCTGTCCCTAAACAGCATGCACATGTGTGGCTTTGAAGATTATGACATTCTCTTCAATTGACTTCTTCAGATCATGCATCTTTGATGATTCATTTAGGTGACTCTATAAGCCTTTATGCCTCTAGAAACCAAAAGTAAAATATACTTGTCCTTCCTTGTAGTTTCAGTAGCTGTGGACTTGTCTTGCTTCTCTCTGTATGATCAAGATAATCATCTTTTTGGGGTAAAAAGTATTTATTGTACCAGATACTCCACAGTGATCTTGTAAAAATTCACCTTCACTCTTCATTCCATTTCATAATAAAATTCAAATGTCTGTTGATACAAATTAAAAGACTAGGAAGCAAAATGTACCCTACCATAAAGGAAAAATATCTGTTATCTCTGATTGACTGCTTGGGCATCAAAGAGTCACCAAAGCCTAAAGACAAGGAGTCTGCTTGACTAGGCCTTTCCTCCTTTCTATGCCTGCAATTCCATGGACATGTCACAGTATCTCCAGCATCTGTCTGTTTCAACTCAACCAACATAAGTTTATCCTCTTCAGGACATTTTGGAGACTGCAATGATTTACCAAATTAGTTACAGTTGGACAATGCTACAAATTCATACCATCCACATGTCAAGTTTGACAGACTCAACACTGATATCAGGATCTTAACTGTATTACGATATATTTTTCTATGTGAGGAACAACTCAGACTTGAGTGTCTTGAAACAATGATTTGGTATTTTTAAAGATCTTATGATCTTGTGACTGGGCTGTAGCAGTACCTACTTTTAGTCAGGTGATTATATTGGTTTGGGTGAGAAACAAGGCTGAAAGATCAACATTAGCCTTAAGCACATATCTGAAACGAGTACTGATTGGTAGATAATGTATCTCATTTATTGTCCACAAGAATTATCATCTGACAGTAAGTTAGTCTATTCTGCTTCTACAATGGTCTCATTGCTGAATGTTAAAACAAAACTTGCAATACCCGATGAAATCCACATTTCTGAATTTTCAAAATGTCATTCTGCTGACTTGTTATCTAAAGACTTATAAAAAGTTATCTATTAGTCCATGATTAAGAGGGAGGAGAAATAGACTCCACCTCTCAATGGGTGTACACACCAGGAACAGAACTGAAAGTCAAACATTTTTTTCCAATTCATTTCACTTGTGTACTTGTAAAAATTTTCAAATGTTATTCTACATAGGGAGGAAAAACAACTCTAAAATCTTCCAGAAAATTGTTTCTAGAGAAGCATTTAAATAAACATATTGACTACCTCCTAAATGCAATTATATCTTACTTTTCTATTGTCCCAGATTGAACTATGACCAGGAAATCTGCATGGCTCCAATTTACTACATATAGGGGAGGCTCTTTTCAGGGGGTGAATGTGAGGGCTGCTGTCAGCATGTGCTGATCATTCTAGAGATACAACCTCATATTACCCATAAAAGAAATAACATTCTATCATTACTCTCAATGTTCTTGTCCCTGAGGTATTTGGTAATCCATGTCACATTCTTCTAGCCTGCCTTGTTGAACTATTGCATATAAGCTTACTATTACTCTGGAATGTAAGATCTCTCTAGCTGTAAACCTTCTGCAAAATTCCAGACGCCCATGTAAGTGCATTCTGCAAGAAACGAATGCACACCAAGAACAATTAACAATTTAAATGTGGTAGAACACTAGGTGGACACTCTCCCAAGCTCCCATGCATTGGATTATCAATTCAAAGAGAAAATCTACATAATTCTCACATGTCTTCATATTGCAGGGACCTGAGTCATATATTCCACTGTTCTTGACCTAACTTTTTTCTTCCTCCTCTTTCTCTCAAACCCATCACTCTTGCTTCTTGAGATCACTGACCATTAAAATAGGGTATCTATAACCAAGCATACAGCCTTGTTTGTGATGTTGTTTGTTTTTGGTCATGATGTTTTGTGCAGTGTCTTAGTCAGGGTTTCTATTCCTGCACAAAACACCATGACCAAGAAACAAGTTGGGGAGGAAATGGCTTGTTCAGTGTACAATTCGACATTGTTGTTCATCACCAAAGGCAGTCAGGACAGGAACTCACATAGGGAAGGAACTTGGAGGCAGGTGCTAAAACAGAGACTATGGAGGAATGCTGCTTACTGGCTTGCTTCCCCTGGCTTTCTCAGCCTGATTTCTTATAGAACCCAGAACTACTAGCCCAGAGATGATACCACTCACAATGGGCCCTCCCATCCTTGATCACTAATTGAGAAAATGCCTTACAGCTGGATCTCATGGAGGCATTTCCTCAACTGAAGTTCCTTTCTCTGTGATAACTCTAGCTTGTGTCAAGTTTACACATAAAACCAGCCAGTACAAGTGACTCCTTTTCAACTTGACACGTAAATATATCACTATTAAGCCTCAACCCTTACTTTCTTATTCATCCCCAAGATCTAAATAACTTTAAAAGTCCCAATGTTTACAAATTCTTACATATTAAAATTTCAATCCCTTTAAAATATCCAATCTTTTAAAATTCAGTCTTTTTATAATTTAAAATCTCTTAACTGTGGGCTCCACTAAAATACTTTCTTCCTTCAAGAGGAAAAAATATCACTGGGCAGTGGTGGCACACGCCTTTAATCCCAGAACTTTGGAGGCAGAGGCAGGTGGATTTCTGAGTTCGAGGCCAGACTCATCTACAGAGTGAGTTCTAGGACAGCCCGGGTTATAAAGAGAAATCCTGTCTCGAAAAACAAAAAGCAAAAGAAAAAAGAAAAAAAGAAAGACAGAAAAAATATCACAGTAAAGTCACAATCAAAAGCAAAATCCAACTCTAACCATCCAATATCTGGGATCCATCACGATCTTCTGGGCTCTTCAAAGGGCTTGGGTCACTTCTCCAGCTCTGCCCTTTGTAGCACACACCTTGTCTTCTAGGCTCCAGCTGCCTGTACTCCACTGTTGCTGTTGTTCTTGGTGGTCATCTCATGGTACTGGTATCTCCAAAACACTGCTGTCTTCTGCTGCAACTAGGATTCACTAATAGCCTGTCATGGGCTCTCTTCATAGTGCCAAGCCTCAATTCCTTTAGATGATCCCTTCAGTCCTGGGCCATCAATTGTAACTGAGGCTACACTGTCACCAATTGCCTTCTGTGGCCTCTCACACTGCAGAGCCTCAGCTGCTCTTCATGACTCCTTCATGCCTTCAAACCAGTACCACTTGCATGACTCTTAAACATTACCATGTCCAGCTGCAGCACAAGGTACAACATTGGTTATCTCTGGAACATAGCCTTTGTGTTCTCAGAAAACACTTCCCAGAAGATTTCACCTCAGTGATGCTGGTCTCTTCTTAATCACCACTAATTTCTTAGTTCCAGCTAACCAGCAACAATAGTCCCTGTAATACAAAAGTTTTGCTTTAGTAGTTCTGATATCTTGTTAATCACAGCTGATTCTTCAGCCTCAGCTAACCATAACCACAGAATCTTCACAATCAAATTAGCAACATCCCCGATAGGAGTCTTTAATCTTCCCTCTGAAATTTCACAAGCCAGGCCTCCATTTTCTTCATTTTTCTCAACATTATCTTCCAAGATCCTACAGAACATCCCACAGAGCTCTTAACATCCCATCTTCTAGCAAAAAGTCCAAAGTCCTTCTACATGGTCAGGTTGTCGCAGGAATGCCCCACTATGATGGTACCAATTTGTCTTAGTCAGAGTTTTTGTTCCTGTACGAATCATCATGACCAAGAAGCAAAGAGTTTATTGAGCTTACACTTCCACATTGCTGTTTATCACCAAAGGAAGTCAGGACTGGAACTCAAGCAGATCAGGAAGCAGGAGCTGATGTAGAGGCCATGGAGAGATGTTACTTACTGGCTTGCTTCCCCTGGCTTGCTCAACTTGTTTTCTTATAGAACCAAAGACTACCAGCCCAGGGATGGCACCACCCTCAATGGGTCCTCCATCTCTTGATCACTAATTGAAAACATACCTTACAGCTGGATCTCATGGAGGCATTTCCTCAAGGGATGCTCCTTTCTCTGTGATAACTCCAGCTTGTGTCAAGTTGACACACAAAACCAGCCAGTGCATATCCTAGGACACCTATCTTCCAACAGAAAATGACAAAACATACTAAAAAGAAAACACAACAAAACTAAACAAATAAAAAAAACACAGTTTGGGACTAAATAAGAATCACCATGAAGTCAGATACAACAAGACTATTATAGGCCTCAGACCACGACTTTGACAAAAATATTTGAATTACTCACCTATGCTTATATGCTGTGACTTTTCCTGTTAATACCCTTAGCATATTTATCATAAAGAAATATGTCTGAACAATTTCAAAATACTTAGAAAATTTATTTCTTCACCCCCTTGTATTGAACACACTAAAGGATATCTGGACCAAAAAGGAAATCTCAAGAAAATTTTAAAGTATTTTGAAATAACATAAAATTTAAAATTCAACTTATCAACATTGGTCAAATGTGTGAAAAGTTACAGAAGAGAGATCTAAAGTCAAAAATGCAGGTTTCTAGTCAATGAAACCAATAAAATCACAAAATACATCCAAAGTAAACAAATCCAATAAAGCATGAAAAAGAAAGTATAAAAGGATGAGCCCCCAAAATAATGTGATCAGACACTAACTACCTTGTAAGATCAGTGAAATCAATAAGGTAACTCTCAATAGGCTAATGGCTCAGACCATATGCCCTTCGAAGAACTTAATTCAAAATAGACTGTATGAGCCACAAATGAGTAACATATTCCTAGATAGCAAAAGTAAAACATTCCAAGAATATATAACATGGGGGAGTTTTCTACTCTATCTTGTGTGCTGGGTAATATTTGTGCTTTTGGTTTTTGTTAGCTTGACATAAGTCAGTGTCATTTGGGAAGAGGAATATTTGATTGAGAACGTTCCTCCACCAGGTTTACCTGTAGGCAGTTGTACGCAGCATTCTCTTCATTGGTGATCAATGACTGCTGATTGATGTGAAAGTGTCCCACCCACTGTGGACAGGGCCATTACTGGGCAGGTGGTCTTGTGATATATAAGGAAGAAAACTGAGGAAGCCAAGAGAAGCAAGACAATGGGCATCTCCATGATCACAGCCTTATTTCCTGCCTCCAGGTTCCTGTCCTTCTTTCCTGCTTTGGCTTCTTCAAGTTGCTTTTGCTCACAAAATTTAGTACTGCAACAGAAAATTAAGACATTCTTTGATGTAGCAAGGTATGCGTGTGTGTGTTTGTGTGTGTGTGTGCACGTGTCTGTGGAGTCTGTATGTGACTGTGTATGTCTGTGTGTTTAATTGAGAACTAAATTGGGCCTTAAATGTAACAAATTATTGAGCTCAGACCTAGTTAGTGGTGTCCTAGGTTCACCAACAGAGTTGTGATCAATGAATTAAACAACAAAATAACTGCTATATTGAACTTTACCAAAATCAAAAACTTTGGTCCAGAAAGACAAAAATCAAAAGAATAGGCAGATAAACTGCACACAGGGAAGAGAAGGCTTTGTTTCAAAAGACACAACTGATAAGATACTTTTGACTGAAATACACAAAGATATCCTAAAACTCATCATTAAGAAACAAACAACCTTTACAAGTTACTTGACATTTTTCCCTTACTACTTTTAAAATTCTTTCTTTGTTTTGTGCACTTGGTGCTTTGATTATTATGTGACGGGAGGAATTTCTTTTCTTATCTATTCTATTTGAGTTCTGTAGGCTTCTTGTATGTTCATAGGCATCTTTTTCTTTAGGTTAGGGAAGTTTTCTTCTATAATTTTGTTGAAGATATTTACTGACCCTTTAAGTTGGGAATCTTCACTCTCATCTATACCTATTATTCTTAGGTTTGGTCTTCTCATTGTGTCCTGGATTTCCTGAATGTTTTGGATTAGGAGCTTTTTGCATTTTGCATTTTCTTTGACAGTTGTGTCAATGTTTTCTATGGTAACTTCTGCACCTGAGATTTTCTCTTCTATCTCTTGTATTCTGTTGGTGATACTTGCATCCATGGTTATGGGCTGCTTGGCAGAAATTGGACATTGGCCAAGGACAATGAAGTGGCCTTCAGGCAGGAATCTGACATTAGACTAGAACAAGGAAGTAATTTCAGGCAAGAATCTAAATCTTAGGCTACAACAAGGAAATAGGCTTCAGATGTAAAAATGATTTTGGGCTACAACAGGGAAATTGGCTCAGATATTTTGATCATTCTGATAAGCCCTTAGAAACAGTGATCACTGGAATGTTCATGGAACTTTGTTTATTCCCTTGCTTGTTCTTTGACTATTTGTATTTATTGTCTTGCTTGTTCCCTGACTATTTGCATCTATTGTATTGCTAGTTCCTCAACCTAGAACTGATCTTAATACTGGCATGTAATTAAAATGGTATAAAACCAAAAAGGAGGAGGGTGGATGGAATAGGGGGTTTCTAGGGAAGAGAAATGGCAAAGAGGAAGACATCTGAAGTGTAAGAAAGAAAGAAAGAAAGAAAGAAAGAAAGAAAGAAAGAAAGAAAGG
>NW_021618543.1:6830-88089 GCF_004785775.1 Grammomys surdaster | reverse complement strand
AGGAAGGAAGAAAGAAAGAAAGAAAGAAAGAAAGAAAGAAAGAAAGAAAGAAAGAAAGAGACAATCTAATTTAAGACTATCCCAATGACCCGAACAGACAGCAGAGAAGAAAGAACATGACAAATAACCATGTTAAATAATTTTCAACATCATGTGTAGGTCACAAATTGCCAATTAAAACACAGATTAGGAACCAATGCATACCTACCAGAACCATCCACATCCAAACACTTCCATACCAAGTGCTGATGAGCTTGGGAAGTAACAGGAATCCTCATTTTTGGTTGATATAAATGTAAAGTTCTATTGCCAATTTGATGGTTTCACCCAAAATTAATCATACTCTTATCACATGTGGTACTCTGAATAAGAATAAGAATCCCCCCCCCCAAGACTCATGGAATTGAACACTTAGTTGTGCTGTGTGAGGAGGTTATAAGCCTCGATGGAGGAAGTAAGACAATGGGACGAACTTTGAGAGTTGATAAACTCACCCCATATGCCATTTACTCTCTGCTCTCTGTGTGTGGGTGGAGACATGATCTGTATCTGCCAGCATGCCTGTCACTTAAAGGACTTCTCATCAAAACAATGCCTCTCCATCATATGGACTCCTATTGGTCAGGAACTACAGGCCAAAATTAACTCTTTTTTAAATAAGTTCAGTTTTGATCACTGTGTTTTATCACAGCCACAAAAAAAGTAAGTGATGCACCACACAATCCAGCAATTCCACTCTTTGTTGTTACTTAGTCTAGTTGAAAATGTAGGACCATACAAGACCTCACACACAAGTTCACAACAGCTTTATGCAGAATGGCTAAAACTTGAAGCAATGATAAAGAATAAGCCATACTACATCCAGACAGTACAACATCACTCAGCACTAAAAGAACATGTGTTAGTAAGCTGGAAAAACAAATGTAAGAAAGTCTCACTGGAAAAAAAGCCACTTCACCTGGGCACACACTGCAGAGTGCAATGTATTGTACATTCTGGATGAATTCAGACATACAGATCAACCATAGCTTCATTCTTTAGCTTCTGTCTGCCTTTGGCTAAGAGACCTAAGGTCTCTCATCCTATAGCTTCCCATACATGAAATAGAACTGAAGGTCACCTTCCTGTGGCATTGTTCTAAATTTGATAAAATGCATGTAAAAAGTATTTGCTATCTCATATATGCTAAGCATCCAAGAGTACAATCTCAAAGACATGAAATTAAAGCATAGGAGGTAGACTCCCGGTTTAGTGAGGACTAAAACATTAGTAACAGGCATTCCTTTCTTTTTTCATAAAGGGTAATATGGTTTAATTAGAAGTTTGAGATTTTAAAGTGAAATCCCACTGAAATCTATTGTAAAAACAAAAACCTTCAGACACAGTGCGAAGCGTAAAAATCCTGTGAGCTCCTTGGAACCCAGATCGCTGCAAAGATCAAATCCGGGCATTAGTCAGCTTTCTAGCTGCAGTGAACATCACAAGCAGGAAGCCACTAAAGACTGTACCAGTCCTGTATCTGGTGCAAGGTTAGCCTGTCTTAGAGAAGCTTGCTCAGTATCGATCTTACCTCACAAGTGATATTTCTACCCTAGGGGGAGGGAAAACACATGGAGCTGTGTGACCTAACCTGAGCACCAGGATCTAAATTTGCAGGATATGAAATGCTAAGTAAGCGGGGAAGTTAGAAACCATCTTCACATTACAAAGGGGTGGGGAACTACTGCCTAGGAACCATACAGAAAATCTGAACTCAAAAGCAACAGCAATAGAATTTTTTAACATAATGAAAAATATAGTCATGATGTATTCAAAACCAACAGAAACCCCCTACAAGTTTCACTGGACAGCATTCTAGGCATGAGACACTATTAGGAAAAGGGCTTCCCTTCATCCCAAGCCACTACCATTATTCTACTTTTAACAGGTGTAAAGTCTTTTGATATGAATCTAGGAAAATCTTCCTATGAGGTTTTCTTTTTCTGAATTACGTGGATAATTTCGAGCATGTCATAGCAAAGACATAGTAAAGGCATAGATTTTTCTAAATTAAGTAAATACTGAAGTTATAAGCAATGCATCTTGTGCAATATTGAAGCATGGCAGAATTCAAGTGTAATAACTTAATGAAAAATTTTAAATGATTTAAATGATACTCATGGCATTTTTTGGGTATCTTGTTTATGCTGTCATTTTATTTTACTTTATTTTATTTTACTTATTACATTTCATTTTATTTTACTTTATTTTATTATACTGTATATGTATACCTGAGTTTATGTATGTGTGTCAAGTACATGCAAGAGCCCACAGAGGTCAGAAGAAGCACCAGGTCTCCTGGAACTAGAGTTACAGACAGTTGTGAGCTACCACCTAGGGGCTGGGAACTAAACATGGGTCTTTTGCAAGAGCAGTAAGTACTTTTAACTCCTGAGCCATCTCTTCAGCCCCTATGTTAAGTAATTTTTTAAAATCACTGATGGAACAGCCACATACTTACCTCCCATCATCATTCAGTGTCATTGAGGCAGGAGAGATGGCTCAGACTTTAGGAGCACGGACACCCTCACAGGGTGTCAAGTAAAGGGTAAAATATCAATTCAGATATTAATTAATGAAAACAAATAGATATAATTTTATCTAAAATTGCCTAAGAGGGAAACTTCCAATTTCCATTTCTTTTAATAGAATCTACTTATAAAGAATATCTGGACTCTCCAAAGTTCTTTAAAAATGAAATGTAAAACATTACTTCATTGTGTTTCTATGCATAGAGACAAACCCTGGGCAAGCATAGAAGATATTGTGTTTGCATAAGATGTAAATGTTAATGTTAGCAATATAAAAGGGAAAGCATGGAGCAGACTGAAGGAGGAAAGGCAAAAAGAGTATGTGTCAGGAAAGGAGGGCGAGCATGTGGCAGCTGCCACAAAGACTTTGTGATTTTATGAAAAAATAAATTGAGAAAGAATGTTTAAAAGAATAGCACTAGATGATACTGTTTTAAATCATAAAGATGTATGAAAACTAAGAATATGAACACTAACGGTAGATACAGGAGAATATATGTAATATCCACCTCACTTTTTTTTGTTTTTTTTTTCTTTTTTTCAAGTCAGGGTTTCTCTGTGTAGTCCTGGCTGTCCTGGAACTCACTCTGTAGCCCAGGCTGGCCTCAAACTCAGAAATCCGCCTGTCTCTGCCTCCCAAGTGCTGGGGTTAAAGGCGTGCACCACCACCGCCCAGCTCCACCTCACTTTTAAATAAGAAACATTTGGTATTACCTATTGATTATGGAATCTGACATAGGCATTACTTAGAGAAAGTTATCTTCAAAGAAAATAACAATTAAAGAATGTTGCCTTTGGAAATATAATTGGGAGTGGAGAAAAGGAGAAACACTTCATTATATATAAAAGATTATGTCCTTAACATATACAGACAGCACTGTGAAATCCAGAGTTTATAAAAAATATTACTAGGTTTTCATATTGACATTATCTATTAAGAAAAGCTTTAAAAAATACTGAAATATAGTAACAAAAAAAAACCCTCAGGATATTCTAATGGTAAATCACCATAGTACAGTAAAAATGATCATTTTTATTCTGAAAACCTCAGTGATGTTCAAGTTAGTAACAGTTTCCCAGTAGAGCAGGTCTATAATTTTTTTTAAAAAAAATGCATTGTTCATGTTTAAAAATTGAAAACTCATATAGCAGTGCAACATGAAGAGAAATAAAGCAGACCACACTTCCCTGAGACTCACAACATGTAATCAACTAAGGCCTGAGATTCCGCTTTCACTAAGTGAGATTTTTCACAGTACTTCTCTATGTAGTGAGAATCAAAGATGTCAAAGACCGGAAGAGATCTCAGCAGCCAGCTAATCTGACTGCCTTTATTCTAAAAAGAGGACAATGAAGTCTTGTGGTATTACAGAACTTTAAGAGGTTAAGGTAATAGAATGAATAGAGCCTGGATCCAGTGTCAGTGCTGAGAAGCACACTTCTCTTAGACAACCTGGGCTACCACCATAATATACTCTGGACACTATGACTCACAGGACAGAAATGTATTGTTTGAGACAGAAACCTAAGATTCAGGCATCTGATGAGGGTGCTCAGAGCCAGCAGTAGTATTCTCTTAGTCTGTGTTCCCTGTGCCTTTCCTTGATACGTGTATGTGTGTGTCTATGTATGCATGTGTGTGGATGTGGATGTGTGCTGTGTGGATGTGTGTTTGTGGAAGTCTGTGTATACATGTGTGTATTCATGTGTGTGTATGTGTGTGAGCATTTGTGTGTGTTTGTGGATGTGTGTATGTAAGTGTATATGTGTGTAATATATATATATATATATATATATATATATATATATATATGCATGTGTGTATTCATGTGTGTATGTGTGTATTCATGTATGTTTGAAGATGTCTGTGTGTGTATGCATGTGTGTATAAATATGTATGTAAATTCATGTATGTTTGTGAATGTCTGTGTGGTATTCTGTATATATGCTTGTGTGAGTATATGATTGGAAATGGAAATCAATGTATGTTTGTGGATGTGTGGATGTGGATATATGCGTATGTGTGTGTATTCAGGTATTTGTGTATTCATTTTTTTTATATCTGTCTGTATGCATATATGTATATGTATGTGAAAGTGTGTGTGGATTTCTATGTGTACTCATGTGTGTGTATTCATGTGTGTGTATATGTGTGTATTCATGTGGATGTGTGTACAAGTATGTGTGTGAATTTGTATATGCATGTGTGTGTGTGTATGTGTGTGTGAGTATGTGTGTGAATCTGTGTGTATGTATGTGTGTGTGTATGGATAGGGATGTGGATACATGGATGTGTAAGTGTATGTGTGTATGTGTGTGTGTGTGTATGGATGTATGTATACGTGATTTTGTGTGTGTGTATAAACGTGGGTGTGTGTTTATGTGTATGAGTTTTTGTGTGTATGGGAAATGGGAGGAACAATCTCCTATTGTTTTATAAAGGCACCAAAACAATCTTAATGACCTCGTTTAGCCTTAAGAACGTCCTTCAAACTGAATCTCCAAAGAATATCATATAAGGGCCAAAGCCTTAACACATGACATGAGAGGTGGATGCAATTCACTACACAGCATTTTCTTTCATAACAATGAACAACTTTCTCATATCAGTCTTCTCTGCAAATACAATATGACTCATCCACTTATCTCCACATCTTGATAAACTGTCATAATCTTTCACATAAACTGACATAAATTTTATGCTTTCTCTACATCAAGATGTAAATTCAAAGACAAACATAAAGATGCTAGGTTAGCCTGTGTTACCTTCTATCCATGTGTATCAAGAGTTCTCACCAGTCTGCTTCTGTTGGTAAGTTTCCCAAGCCTGGGACACCTTGTCAGGAAACCCATCAAAGCTTGTGGATTGCTAATAAGAAAGCATTTTGTACCAAGCTGAATACTCCACTTGCAGTCTTCTTTGACAAAAACAATATCCCAAGCCTTCCTTGCCAACTGACAGAAGCAAACAATGCATTCAATGACTGGGGGGAGGGGGAGAAAGGAGGGCAGGGGTTGTAGTTTCAGTTCAGGGTTAAGAGAAAGAGCTTGTTCACCGCAGAGGGAAAAACATATGGACTTACTGAAATTCAAAAATAAGAAGTTGAGAATGAAAGCTGAGCTTTAAAAGAAAACGATACTTAGTTACAACATGTCTACAAATGGAAAGAGATACACAAAACCTACAAAGTTTCAGAGCATAATCACTTAGTAGAGAATACTAAAACAAATGTTTGGGACTCTAAGGTGTATCAGCATGGAAAGGACTTACTGTGCACATGGAAGTACCAGAGTTCACATCCATAGAAGACTCTTGTAGGAGCAGCAGCCCTCTAATGCTCGTGCATGTGTTGCACAGATGGAATCCACAGGTCAAGCTAGCTGGCTAGACTACATGAAAACAGCAAGCTCCAGGCTCAGATAGAGATCCAATACATGCATACCACTTGCATGTGCTCCCTGCTGCCAAATGAAAAGGAAAACCCTTAGGTTTTACAGACAAAAGCCAAAGATGAGAGGTTTTCTGCAACTTCACATTCTCAGATCATGTGACCCCCCCAAAAAAAAAGATAAAATAAAATCCTTCCCTTTCAGTCTCCCTGTGCCTAGAATACTTGGCTGAAGACATCAGGGCATTTTTAGACCCACAATGTTTAGTTAGATACTTTTATTGCGACCTTATGGATTTCTTCTCAGTGTTTTCCAAATGTGATTCTCACATGCTCCACATCAGACTTAACCAGACAACCAGGGGTCATGAACCCATGAGCCAAAATCACACTCTCTCAGCAAAGTCCTTTTCCTTGGGTATTTTTTCTACAGTGACAAAGACTGACAAGCAAATAATGCAAAACCTTACAGCACATTTATTTTAAAATGTACATATTCTTTACCAGATCCAGAAAATATGTCTCCAAGAATAGATTCAAGATTTCACCATATTTTTGGAATTGCTGTCAAATTCACTTATTTTGTGTGCAATAACAGTCTCCAGCAGGTCTTCAAAACATATGTATTGCTATAACACTGAGCATCACAACACGTGAGCTGCAGCACTCATAATTGGTTAAATGTAATAATGGCATTTTGTTTAAACAAAATAAGAAAATGTGGAAATTCTGTTAGAGTCCAACTCTGAAGTGACTCGATATTCTATGAAATGTTACCAATGTTTTAGCATGGGGAACAAAGCAGGGCCTAACTCCAACCCTCAAAGTCCTATCACCTGAGTGTAGTAACTTAAGAAGTTGGTGGCAATGAGGCCTCTGCATAGCAATGAGGAGCAGGAGAGAAGGCTACTCCACACACCACAGAGCTCCTGACTTCTAGGATCTCCACCAGCTGGAGGTGAAGACAGGAATTAGCTGCTGATATCAAGGTTGTGGTGATGGCAGATGGGATTCATGCTATGTGGCAAAATGGAGCCACATAGAAGCTGGTTCCACCCTCAGAAGATTTCCTTCTCTGTGGCCTACTTTGGGAAATAATTTGAAAATGTAGGGCTTAGTATTGCAAGAAACTTTCCTAGAAAGAACACTGAGATTTCAGTGGTACAGAGGGAAGCAAAAAGGCCAGATGTGCGTGTGTGTGTGTGTCTGTGAGTGTCTCTCTGTGAGTGTGTGTCTGTGTGTATCTGTGTGTGTGTGTTTCTGTGTGGGTGTATCTGGCAGTATGTGTGTCTGTGCATGTGTGTCTCTATGTGTATGGTTTTGTTGTTGTTGCCTTTATTTTGTTTTTTATTCTTTGAAATAAATCTCCATCTGCTCCTGCTCAGCTCAAACCTAGTCTATTCCCCCAAATTCCTTCAATTCCTTATGGCCACAGTCACTAACCGAGTCACATGAGGAAAATGCTCAATCAGAATACTTATTTCCATCTCCCTATTCTCCAACACAGTGCTCAGAGTAGACTATATCACATTTTAAGTAGAATCATATCATCTGTGAGTCAGCAATATGTATACTGCCTACCAATGCTCATATTGCATTGATCTTAGGATGATGCCTGGTTTGTATTCATTTGCATGTCATTAGATCATTAGATCAGCTATTATAGAGAATGAAAAAGAACGTGGTTCACAAAAGAAAACATAGTAAAGTATTTATCAGTTCATTGATATAGCCACAAAGAAGAAAATTCTGTGTAAGCTACAGGCCCAGTCAGGTAATATAGTTTGTGTGTGTGTGTGTGTCTGTGTGTGTGTGTGTTTCAGTGTCTGTGTCTGTGTGTGTCTGTGTGTGTCCTGTCTCCACTTGGCTCACATCACAATCACATCTTCTTCTTCAGCCTCTCAGCTTCAGTTTAGAACTTTGTTACTTCCTATCTGATTATTACAAAGTCACCAAATTTTCTTCATTTTCATCCATCCCTACAGGACAGCCAGGGCACTTTTTCTAAATGGTAAACCTCATGCCATCTTCTGTTTAAATTCCTTCCTGGAATACTAAATATCATAGAGAAGCTTCAAGATAAAGCCCAGGGTTTTGTATATAGTTCAAAAGAATATGAGTCTATTTCCCTGGCTTTATCTCATGCCACTTAACTGTTCCTAACCTCTGTTCACCCACTTCTCACACAAAGACACAAAGTTGTGCATGGCTTTCTATGCCCTGCTCTGCAGTTCTTTCTAAGAAAAGACTTCCTTCATGCCATTCCCCTTTCTCAGTTCTGTTTCTAGGTAGCTGCTGCTCACATTGTGTTCAGACATTACCCCCTTTGGTCTGATCCCTAATAAATGCTCATTAATGGTCATGGGAGGACATAAAACATGAGGAAGCAGTAGATTTGAGGATCTTAATTTTCAGGGTAGATAGTAGGGTTTTACTGAAGAACAACATTTTTAACATGAATTTAAAGTGTCTAGTCTCAGAGGGCGAGCCTAATCCTGTAGAAACTTGATGCACCAGAGACATGGGATGCTGGTGGGGTAGGGTGAGTGGAGGAGCACCCTATCAGAAGCAAAGGGGAGGGAGCATGTGGTGCAGAACTCAGAGAGGGAGGACCAGGATGAGGCAACATTTGGAATGAAAATAAGTAAAATAACTGAATATATAAAATAAGAATACCAACAATGTTTAAGAAACCAGTAAACAAGAGAAATGAATTTTGTATTGACAATTACTGTTTTGATCCCTGTTTTATTGAAATGTCATTAAATATTTGCATAAAAATAGTAAGAGGACCCTTTTCCCACACAGCCATTGCCTGTGACTCCAAAAAACTACAGGTCAGAATAAAATCAGTTCTCTCTCTCTCTCTCTCTCTCTCTCTCTCTCTCTCTCTCTCTCTTTGTCTGCTTTGGGCTTTGTTTATTTCTTTTTCTTTGTTTCTTTTGAGACAAGGCCTCTCCACAATGATCTGGAACTCACTGTGTAGACCAAGTTTCCACCAGACTCCAGATTGTCCTGCTTCTGCTTCCAGGGTGTCCAAATTTCAGCAGTGCACCAACCATGCCTGGCTGGTCTACATGTTCTAACTCTCATAAAACACACCTAAAATGAAATGAACTATCCTAGAATTTTCAAGCTCACCACATATTTGTGCTAACCACATTCACAGTGCTATATACAAGTTGCTTCAATTATTTAAGCATAGGATTATTTATCCTTCTTTTGAAAAAAAAGATAAGAGCATGTAAGCTCTTATGTAAGACAATGGAATCGGCTGCCTAATTCACATGTGATAACTATGCAGGCGCTGACCTGAGGATACACCACCAATTATCTGGCAACGTCAGCTTCTAAAACTGAAGGCAGAATACACAATCATGACAAACCATGATAACCAAAACACGATAATGCTGTGTTCTTCCAAAAGACAAGTGCACCAGGCAATACTACTGATTTTTTTTTTAATCCATAGGTTTTACTAGTGAAAGTTATAGCCAATCTACTTTGACTTTGGTCCTGATTATCCAATTGACTTCATATACTAGGTAGTTTGAAGCACTTAATTTACAAGAGCCATTGGTGTCTAAGCTATAATTAAACAGAAGCTCTCATATCTAATAAAATGAGTCTTTGTCCAATCTGAAATTTGTCTAGACTAGACTATTAAGGTTTTATCCATAGAAGATAAATTACAAAAAGAGGTAGAAGATTTGGAATATAGGGACAGAGTCTATTTTCAGATGGTTGAGAGATACATTATATTAATTCTAATATGGTCATTTGTGGCATAAACAAGTTAATGCCTACATAGAAGTCAATGCAGAGGGAATACCCTATGAAACAAAGTTTTGTGCCACATTTATAAAAGTTCTGGAAAATCTGTTACAGTGATTCAACCCACAGCTATTTATTGAGGCTCAAGTATGGGCTAGCAGTCTGCACCTCCCTTCAATCCTGCTTAAGGTAATTGTTAAAATAAGCATTCTTGGATTCATATTTCAGAAATAATACTTCCAAACTATTAGGCAATCTGATGAGAAGTAGTATAAACAAGGACAGGAAATGCAAATGTCCACATCTGCTTCTTCAAAACATGGGAAGAATGTTAGCTTGTTAAACCTAAAGTGTAGGGTGGTGTTCATGAATGTGTAATTTGGACAATTACCTGATGGCTTTTCTTGGATGAGGATACATGCTGGTCTTAATAACACCACTTTTCAAGATCATTTAAGAAAATACTAGTATTTCTATAAAGACACATGACTAATTCATTGGACCCAAGACTAAAAGGTACATTTGAGCAACACCAGGAATAAAATGAATTGAAAATATGGAATGGAGGCCAACCACTAAGAGTGAATAGATTCCCAGGTTTACTTCCCTTGACTTGGCTCTTCTTTTCCTATCAGGCTTTCCTATCTTAGGATTAACCTGTTCTAATTATGATAACTACTGACCCGACTTGTCTAGTCCCTTACTCTGCACTTGAGATCTCAGTTTGAGTGCTTCAGTAGGGAGAGTGACTAGGAGAGTTTACACCAAGTATCCACTGTCAGAAGTGTATTACACTGTCAGTGTGTTCCTTATCGATTTTCTGAAAAACTTTGTGCTTGCTATGTGTTGGAGGTTGGTTTCTTGTTGTTTCTTGGTGCTGAAACACCAAGATTTAATTATAATTACCAATCTACTTGGGGAAGAAGGGATTCAGCAGACAGCTTAATTCCCATCATCCAGGGAAGCCAAGGCAAAAATATGGAGGCAAGAATTGAGACAGAGGCCACAGAGGAACACTGCTTGCTGGCTTGATCCAGTAAGAAAGAAACATAGGAAAAGAATGACTTACTTTGTTTTCCTTTTCTTTTTTCCTTACTTTTTCCTTTCTTCATTCTGTTTCTTCTTTCCTTCTTCCTTCTATGACTTTGTAAAATGAAAATATAAGTGAATTTCCTATCTTCTTTTATTTCTTCCAATCTCCTCCTCCTCTCCCCCTCCTCCTCCTCCTGCTCCTCCTCCTCTTCCTCCTTCTCCTCCTCCTACTCCTCTTTCTCCTTCTCTTCTTTTCCTCCTCCTTCTCTTTCTTCTTCTTCTGACTTCAAACTCTCCTGTGTCCACCCACGTTTATTCATCTTCGATGTCATGTCCTTTTTTCCTCTGATTATTATTGTTACATATATCTATAACTGCATAAATATATAAACTAAATCTGCTGAGTCCATTTAGTGCACTTACATGTGTATGATTTCATGGCTGACCACTTGATATTAGATAACCAATCGAGGGCTCATTCGTAGGGAAAACTCTCTCTCTCCCCCCCATAGTCCTTAGTTAGTTCTTTGTCTCAATGTGTGATCCCACTTTTTCCTTACACATTAGCATAGCTATTAGGGCTGTCATTATTTGGAGTTTGTTTAAGCAGCCACATTGCTATGAGATTATAGAAATAGATTCCATGTCATTTCTGAGAGATACAATCTCACAGCAGACTTCTCTGACCTCTGGCTCTTTCTGTCCTCATTTCCATGACGTTTTGGGAGCCCTGGGTGCAAAAGTCTATTGTGCATGTATTCATCAGGGCTGAGTACCCAATGATCAGTCACTTTCTATATTTAACAGGTTGTGATTTCTTCTATACTCACCTCACCATCTGATTCAAAGAAAAGTGTCTTTGATAAGGAGTGAGAGGTATTCTTTTCCCTGGGTATAAAGATAACTATTTAGAATGTAGTTTAGGAATGTCACTGTTTTAATAAAATGATGGGTAGTAGGTTTTTCTCCAGGATCAGTGCCCTCACTAGTGACAAGTAATTGACTAGGTTTCTAGTACTAGGCATAATTTCTCTCCTGTAGAGCAGTCCTTAAGTCCAGTGAAACCACTAATGGTTACCACCAAAATATGAGTAGCACTATTTCACAGTTAGGAGTATCTCCCAGAGCTGGGCATTGTTGTGGTTCATAAGAATCATAGCTACTAATTTCCTCACCCAATTTAGCAGCTTGCATATCACAACTGGTAGTTCTTAGGGAGGAGGTTTTCAGGTCTGATTCAGCTCAAATTTTCCAAGTCCTAGTTCTGAAGTACACTTTCCCTTCAGCAATATGGACTTACTTTCAACATCTCGAAGGGCACATGGGGCAACAACAATAGCTTATAAGAGCTTTAGTCTTAGAAGTATTTTGGTATCCCCTGACCAATAACTCAAAAACAGGTTTCTCATGCCTGACACTGGGAGTTTTGTTAGATGGCCTATAGCTCTTGGGGGAGGACTGTCAGCCTAACTAGTATGACTTCAGTTTATATATATTAACTCTATCATATGTGTGTTATTTGTAATTTTAGGTAAACATAAAATGTTGCCTTAAGGTGTTTTTCAAACAGCCTTGCTATTATTTATATCTGTTCCTTCCTTCTGTTTCTATATTGACCTTCCTCTCCACTTCCAAATTCAAACCCCTCCTTTCTTATACAGTCTAGGAACCATCCTCCAGGGGTGGCACCACCCACAGTGATGCTGGACTCTCCAAATCAACTATCAATCAAGAAAATTCCCCACAGGTGAAGTAGATGCAGGAAACTCCCCTTTCCTGGATGGTTCTCATTAGTGTAGGAGGACAAAACCTATCCAGCCCCGTATGTTTTGAGAGTTAAATTGGAAAGTTAATCTCAGTTGCAGCTGTGTGTAGATAGGTTATTAAATGACAAGGACTCTGCCTTAATAAGTGAATTAATGTCAGGGAATGGACTTAATGTCAAAGTTAGATCTGGTTCTTCCTCCCAGCCCCATCTTCCCAGAAATAAGACTCTGACTCAAAATGTATTCACAAATACCTTGGCCATAAAGCTAGACTCTTCTCTGACTAGACTATAACTTAAAACAACCCAGTTATTTTAATCTACATTCTGCCACATGGCTGATTACCTATGCTCAAACACCATGCATCTGCACTCTTCCCATCTTCCCTGGTGAATCTCCAGCCCGGCATTCTCCAAAAATCCTTTCTGCTTCAAGGATGTCCCACCTCCTATTTCCTGCCTAAACTATAGGCCATCAGATTTATTGTTGACAGGTGCCACATCTATACAGACACAAGCTGTTCTCTCTACAACGTAATGCCACAAGAAAAGTCACTATAAAAGTATGCTCAATACCAATTTTCTCTTTGTCTCTCTTCTCAAGAAATCTTTATCCCTTTCCACGGAAAGGTGGACCAGGAAGATTTTCATAAGATACACCTCCATTCACCTGAGACTCCCCAGCTCCAAAAAGGTAGGAAATTAATCCCTGTTATTCACAAATTACCAAGCCATTGTTGTTCAGCTATGATCAAATCAACAATTTGATTCATCCAGCAATCAAAGTCAATCATAGGAATATGAAATGAGAACATTCAGCATCAAGTTCCTTTTCAAAATATTTAGTGAGGACAAACTGTAAATATTTAAAGTATATAGAATGATGATTTGGTAAGTTATGTACACTGTGCGATGATTTCCAGTGAAATTAATTAATACATTGAAGACTGTCCACGCATCAGTCTCCCTTCAATCCTCACGTCTTGTTCATCTTATAACTAAAATACACCTTTTCATCAATATTCCTCCATTCCCCCTCTCTCTCCCAGCCTCCTTCCAACCAAAGTTCCACTATCGTTTCTATGAGTTTGACTTTCTAGATTTCACAGCTAAATGGCCCAGTCAGAACTTGTGTTTCTGAGTTGACTTCTTTCATACAAATGTACTCAGACCTGTTAAAGCTCCCAACGATGGCAGAGCTTCATCCTTTTATATGGACAAACACCATGTAAGTATGTATAAACGCTTATGATATTATCAAATTTTTATCCATTTGTCTTTAGTCATGTCCTTATCTTGGCTATTGTGAATAATATTGCAGTGAACACAGACATGTGACTATCCCCGAAATGTTTCTTTTGTAGACTCAGAACACACTCTCATAAATAGGATTACTAGATTGTATAGTAGTTCGACTCTTTGAGGAACTTTCATTTTGGTTTGTTTTGTTTTTCAGTAATGCTTATCCTAACAGAACCGTTCAATAGCTCATATTGGTTTTTGTTTGTAATTATTTCATGATCAGTGATTGATTAGCGATGGTTATACCTTTACAAATCTACCTGTAGGCCATGTCTATATTTTGTTTCAGGGAAAAGTATATATTAAGTGATTCCTTTGTTTTTTTTTTTTTAAATTGGGTTACCTGTGCTTTGGTTATAAAATAAGTCAGTTCAAAAATTGAAGTAACTAGATCAATATTATCAGTCATCACTCCATGTAGCAAAAAGTCCATGTACCTTTTTCAAAGTAAAGACTTTCAAGCACTCCTTCAAACATGTAATTTCTCTTTTAGGACTGAGGGTTGTTGTTGTTGTTGGTGGTGGTGGTGATGTTGTTGTCATTGTTGTTGTTTTCCATAAGAAGTAAACTTATTTAAACTCACTGGAAAAACAATTCCCAGGAGACGCCCTTATCAACAGCATGGAGCCCTTTTTCTGCCAGCTAAGTAGTTGTTGGTATACAAGAGTAGCTGCACACAGATGGAGTGTAAAACACTATATCTCACCACAGATGCTGTGTCTTAGAGAATAGGAGTTGTGAGGGGTGACAAATGCTAGAATGCATTGAGGTACCAATTACTAACTGTTTAAAGACAATGCCACCTCTGAAATGGAACGCAGTTCACAAAGATGACAAAGTTGCTTCTGTTGGAGGAGTCAAGGAACTCTACACTCCCTATGGCAAGCCTTTATAATATATAATAATTACAAGTTTTGGGGGGAATTTCTTGTCTCAGGGTGAGTTTAAAGTATTAATTAAGTCACTGTATATGAGTGTTGGAGTTGTTCATGTCTTGTTTGTAATACATAGTTATCAAAGGGTCTGAATGCAGATGCCCAAGCTGCCTGCTTGTGGAAAACACAACCTCTGGGGTGTCTCCCTGCTGTCAGCTTAATTGTTTTCCCCCAATATTCATATATAAGAGTCTTGTGTTAGCCACCATTTATTATTATCACAAAATATCAGGGGCATCTACTTAGGGAGGGAAGAATTTTATGTAGCTTGGAGTTTAAGAGGTTCACAGGGCTCAGGCTCTGCTAAGTGTTCCCTTGTCCTACATCACCTAATGATGCATTGTAATACAAGACTCCTCCAACCTTGGCTTTTCCAGGTCTCAAGGAACTCTCACTAAGATCCTACTGTTTAAGCTTCTACCTTCCTGTAGTGCTTTCATGAGGACCAAAATTTTAAAGCATGGTGGAATGCAAGCCACATCTAAACCACAGAAAGTTGTCATCTACAGTATCCCAGAAAGTGGTGGTACTGGAAGACAGTGCCTATAAACCACTTGGAGTCCATCTTTAGCATCTCAGAGTGGGGCTGTTCTGGAAGATAGTCTGTAAGGGATTACAGATTCAGATAAGAACATTAGAGTAGAGCCTAACCCAATTGAACTGGTGGAAAAGAGACTACAAATCATGAAAACACAAGGAAAAACACATGAAGATGCAAAAAGGTGGTTGGCTTTGAGTAGACATGGTGGCCCATGCTTGTAATATAAGAATGTAAGACATCAAGACAGGAGATCTACACATTTTGTTATGCAGGCTACATAGAATGTTCCCGATAAGCCTAGCCCAGGCTCGGCTATATAGTGAGATCTTATCTCAAGTTGCCCAACAAACAAAATCTCACAAATACTTGCAATCTAAAAGGAGGGGAATCTCATAATTTAGAAGAAATGAAACTTGCCAACACTTGGATCCTGGCTTCCAGCCTTCAGAATTGATTTCACATTGGATGCCTCCAACTTATTCTGCTTCTCGTCCTTTATGTGAGAAGAATTCATGTAAGACATTTTCTTCTAAATCATCAGAAATCCCTGCAGCACAGTTCCCTCATGGCACCATACTGCATAGGGGGGAGGTTGTAAGTTGTCACTATCCTTGTATGTAAGAGACACCCTCCCCAGTCCTGTGTAGTTACTCATATTTCCAATTTTCACATCTCTAATAACTCTATTCCTGGACTTGCTTCCAATATCTGACCTCTGTATGCCTGTGAAACCTTGAGCCCAGGAGATAATCTCGACAAAAACAATCTGCTGATGTCACAGTGCAGAGACATTGATCAAGCTGCACAGGGAGATTTGGCAACAGCAGGCCCATTAAAAACATTTCCTTTAAAGCCAACTGACATTGATTTTTTCAGACACACCTGAACCACAGAGTAGAGGAAGCAGTAACGCTTTTCTGGCCACTGTGATGACTGAAGTAGAGTCACCCTGTATATACACAATGTAGTAAACAGTGAGTGCCTCCTCCACTTCCTATCCCTTTCCCACTTGCTTATTTAAAAATCATATGAGCTTGAGAGAAAGGTTGTTATGTTCCCAAAAGGTGACATTGTAATGTCTTTTGGATTGGTGATTTTAAGTCAAGAGCTTGACAAGGAGTAATTTCAGATACAGGAGGGGTAACAGTTGTAATTCCTGATCTGTCACAGTGAACTACATTAGTCCTCTGTGGATTTTAAGGAGTTGTAAATAATCAAAGGCTCTAGCGAATGCTCCCTCAGCTTCAGGAGCCCAGACTCTGCATGTGAATGAGGAGGCTCATCATAGAGAAAGAAGAAAGATGTGTTAAGGATATCAGGACTGTACAGAACGTGAGAGTAGATATTACTCTTGTTCACTGCCATTCCTTTGTTTTCTCTCCCCCACTCTGCTTTCTCCCCTCCTCATTCTAAGCTTATTCATTCATTTTCTCATAAAACAACCTGAAAAGATTTTTCAAAGGAAAATAGAGTCTCCATAATGTTAGAGCTGAAGAGTGGTGTGGTTGCTTTGGGGTCAGGCCCAAGGCTTGTTGAATTTCACTAGAGCAGCACTATCTTGTAGTGATGGCTCTAAAGTAAGCAGCCATTAATCTGGGCTTCTACATAAACTAAGGATGACAAAGATTTTATGTGTGAAGGGAAGAGTTGAGTTCAGGGGACTGAGTGGACAAAAGTTGAACCCATACTTCTTAGCAACCACACACATGTGAATAATATGTACACACACGCACACACACACACACACACACACACACACTCCAATACTATCAGGCCCCTCCCTTCTCTCTCTTCACCAACACATGCTCACTCACTACCAGCTACTATTCCTGCATGCCCCCAGCTACACCCACATATACAACCAACAAGTACTCACACCCTTGACAGCATCTTGGTTAAGGAGATCACAAGAAGATACTGCAGACCATGTGCCTTAGACAACAGAACTTATCTCTCACATTTTCTGAGGCTGTGAAGTATAAGTATAACCAAGGAGGGTCCCTGGTTGGGAGACGGTAGAGCCGAGTAACCCCAGAGATGTCTCCTTACACACATGGCCTCATCTAATCTTAATTGCTTCTTGGAGTTTCTACCACCTAAAACCATCCATTAGGTGGGAAATTCTTGAAGGACATAAAGATAGAGTGTAAAGTACATGCCAACAAATACAGCCCCCATGTAACACACCTCCTACACACATCATTTCAAGTTAGATCTATTATAACAACCAATTAGCAAATGAAAGGAATCTGAAAAGTGAATAAAATTATCTCTAATCCCTGTCTTTTACTTATAATGTCCACTCTGATATAAAACTAATCCAAATTAGGGACATGCCTACCACATGTGAAAGAGATTCTTTTCTTTCCTTCTTCTTTTTTTGTGGCTTATGCCTCCTGAGCATGAGCCAATTTAGATTATATGCAAAATTTGGGTACTATGTAGCCAAAAAGCATTCCAGTTACATTCTGTGTGGGTACCAGCTCACATTTTCACATCTTCTCTGGTTCTTGCCTAAAAGCAATAAATACTTCTTTACTTAAAAACCAATTCTATTCAAGATAGTTAGGCAACTTAGGAAATTGTGTGTTGTGGGTTTTTCTGTAGGATGTTTATCCTCATCTGACCTACAGAGTCCAAAGGGAGTCAACTGACGATTATAAACCAAACATCCTCCCTTCTAACTACTCTTCCTCTGCTTACCCATACGTAATCTTCATCAGCAACTAGAGAAAATGGTTGGTCACAATGGTCTGAAATTCAGCCTATTCTGTTGTTCTGGAAAAGATTTGAAAGAATGAGTTTCAATACATTGAGATCTTGGGATCCATAGGACTTGAAGTAAACCTTGGCTTTGGCTTCAGTTTCCCATGTGTACAACTAATTTAGTTTTTTTGTATAAAACTTTGGATAAAGCTATCCATAGTTCACCTCCCTTGGCTTGGTACAAAGAATGACCCAACAGCTTGGGAGATGGTTCAGTCAATAAAGTGCTTGCCACAAAAGAATGGGCAGCTAAGTTTGATCTCTAGAACCCACATATTTAAAAAGAAAAGAAGCCAGCCAGTCATGTATACTTGTAATCCAGCCCTGAGAGGGTAGAAACAAGCAGATCTCTATGCAGATTATCCCAGCCAGCCTAGCATGACCAGGGAGTTCCAGGTAAATGCAAGCTCCTGTCTCTTGGTATGCTGGAGAATGCCCGAGTAACAACACCCAAGCATATTAACAGACACACAGACACACACACACAGACACACACAGACACACACACACACACTGCTTAAACAAGCAGCTTAGTCAGTGAATGTAAACAATAAGAGCTACTGAAAAGGCGTGTAAATACACACTACCAAGCACCATATTTTCTATCAACTGCTACGTCATCTTTACAGCACAATTCTATAAACTTAATGGTTTGTGAGATTTGCTATAAAGTAGAATGACATTTGAAGAGTATATATGTCTCTGTAATTCTATAATTACAAGAGAGGATTATCATCTTCAGTAACCAATAGAAATCTGTTTGACATAAAGACTCTTAAATGTTATACATTTACAATAAACTCATCACCCACCTCCAAGTGGTATGATTTAGAAAGTCACTTAAATGGTATACATTTACAATAAACTTGCTATCCATCTTCTGGTGGTATGATTTAGAAAGTTACTTAAATGTTATTCATTTACAATAAACTTATTTTCTGTCTTCTTAGTGGTATGATCCTTATTCTACATTTATGCTTCCTCCCTGCTTAAGGAAAGTCTTAACATTTTATTCTTGGTAGTGATTGTATGGTTAATGATTAATATGATCAACATAATTAACCATTAACTATGGAGTAATATAATCCATATCATAATATATTTTATATATACTTATATATTATATTGTATATTATATAAAATATATTTAAGTTGTAAGTAGAAAGGGTTTAGTTTTAACTATGGATAGTTTTCATTTATGTACTGAGTAATTTCTTTGTTAGGTGAGGACACAAATGAGCTGTATTGCATAGAGTACAGTGACAGCCAATTAGCCTCTATAATTTTTATCCCATTGTTCAAATATAAAGCATTCAAGCTAATAGTAACAGAATTTGCTAAGGCTGCATCCATTGTTTCAGTCAATATTTGTTTGTTCTCTGTTGTAATTCTTGGGAAATTCCCTCAAACATGACCAACCACATTGACTCTAATTAGCCTACAGATTTTTGAAAAACCAAGATTTTTATCATTTACTTAATATTGTAGAACAACTGTGTCATGAGCAATTGTTATTCCTGTTGTTGTTATGATTGCATTTTAATTGGTATGGAGAAAACAGCTGATTCTTTACTGTCTAGGATCCAACTTTTTTGGAGATTAGAGGGTTAGGGAGATGTTTAAAGCAGCTTGCTGTTCTGTACTCCTAAACCTGTATTCTGATTTTGTTAGCACTGGTAAAGAATTGAATCAGGGGAATTTGGCAGTTGAGTACCAAGTGTCTCTCCAGCTAAGAAGAGAATAGTTAATGCTGACACAGGCAGGTGAATTTTCTCTAAGGGGTTGTGCCTAGTACCCATGTACCAGTGGAAGGGTACACATCCAAGAGTAATGGACAGCATACTCAGTGGGTTTCCAAAAAAGACAGGACATAAAGTTGAATGGATAGAAAAGTGAGTATATCTGGGAAAGAAAGGATAAATATGATTTAAAAATTGTACAAAATCATCAGAATTAAAAAAAAATGTAAACCTGGAATTGACATGAAGAGTTGCATGCAAAAACATCACTGAAATAGGGCATGGTGAGAAAAAAACAGAGCTGATCCCATATTTCATTGGGTTAAAGAGTAAATACATTTCCAGGACAAAGGCAAATCTCTGGAAAAGAGGTTTTATGCCTTTTCTCATCATGTCCAACATCCACTCAAATATGATACCTATCACCCTCAATCATTTATGGTGATAATCTAGATCATTTATGATAGTCTAGATCATTGGAAAGACAAATCGTCCAAAATGATATTGTAACATGCCAATATCTCTGGCACCTTAGTTGTATTGTTTCTTCTATGTGGAATGCCAACTATGTCACTAAGTCCTCTTCCTATCCTAATGAAATTTATCCGGTCCATTCCCAAAATCCTCCTCCCTCTATGGAGGACAAATACTTCTGCATTTCTCAAACACTAATACACACACACACACACACACACACACACACACACACCTGTGTACCCACAAGCAGCTGAACAAACATGAGCATGTGAGCACACACACACACACACACACACACACACACACACACACAAGACATTGAAAAAGGTAGCCAATCATAATGTAAAATCACCTTCTAGAAACAAATGCACAGGGACATCCTCCCCACTGTCAACCACAGGGACATCCTCCCAACTGTCCATCAGAGCAACATTCTCCCCACTGTCCATCAGAGGAGCATACTTCCCACTGTTCACAACAGGGACATCTTCCACACTGTCCACCACAGGAATGTGCTACCCACTGTCCACCACAGGGACATCTTCCTCACTATACACCACAGGGATGTGCTACCCACCATCTACCACAGGGACATCCTCCTCGCTGTCTGCTACAGGGACACCCTTTCAACTGGCCACCACAGGTACATTCTCCCCACTGTCTATCACAGGGACATCCTTCCCACTGTCCACCACAGGAATTTGCTTCCCACTGTCCACCACAGGTAAATCCTCCTCACTGTCCACCACAGGGGCATCATCACCACTAGCCACCACAGGGATGTTCTTCCAAATGTACATCACTGTCCATCACAAGGATGTGCTCCCCACTGTCCACAACAGGGACATTCTCCTCACTGTCTACCACAGGGATATCCTCCCAACTGTCTACCACAAGGATATTTTCACCACTGTCCCCCAAAGGGACAGCCTCCCCGCAGTCCGCCAGAGGGACATACTCCCCACTATCCACCACAGGAATGTGCTCACAAGTGTCAAACAAACAAAGATTTTTCACTATGTCCAGCACAGACATATCCTACCCATTGTCCACCACAGAGATTTTTTCCCCACTGTCCACCATAGGGACATACTCCTCACTGTTCACCACAGGGACATTCTCTGAACACTCCACCCTAAATATGTGCTCCCCACTATCCACCAGAGGGACATCCTCCTCACTGTCCAACAAAGAGACATCCACCTCACAGTCCACCATAGGAATGTGCTCCCCATTGTTTACCACAGTGATATCCTCCCCACTGCCCACCACAAAAACATTCTCCCCACTGTCCAACACAGGTACATGCTCCCCACTGTCCAAGACAGGGACATCCTTCTCAAGTTCACCACAGTGATGTGCTTCTCACTGTTCTCTACAGGGATATTCACCCCACAGTCCACCATAGGGACATTCTCCCCAGGGTACACCACAGGAAGTTCCTTAACACAGTCAACCACAGGGTCATCCCCCACATGGTGCACATGGTCCGCACCCCACTGTACACCACAGAGACATCTTTCTCACTCTCCACCACAGGGACGTCCTACCCACTGTCCTCCACAGGGACATCTTCCCAAATGTTTACCGCAGGGATATTCTACCCACTTTCCACAACAGGAACAAACTCCCAACTGTCCACCAGTGGAATGTGCTCCCCAGTGTCCAGCACAGGGACATCCTCCCAAATGTCTACTACAGGAATGTAATCACCAGTGTGAACAACAGGGACATCCACCACACTGTCAACCGCAGGAATATGTTCACCAGTGTCCACCACAGGGACATCCTCCTTACTGTCCACCATAGGAATGAGCTCCCCACTGTTGACCACAAGGACATCCTTCACACTGTCCACCACAGGAATATCCTCCCAAATGTCCACCACAGGGACATTCTCCCCACTGTCCACCACAAGGACATCCTCCCCAGTCCATCACAGGGAAGTGCTCCCCACTGTCCACAACAGGGATTTGCTCCCCTCGTCTACAACACAGACATTCTCCTCACTGTCCACCACTGGAATTTGCTCCTCTAGGTCCACCAAAGGGACATCCTCCTCAGCGTCCACCACAGGGACATTCTCCCCATTGTCCACCACAGAAACATTCTCCCCAGTACCCAACATGGGGACTTCCTCCCCACTGTCTACCACAGGGATATGCTCCCCACTGTCCACAACTGGGACATCCTCCCCACTGTCAACCTCATGGATTTGTATCTACTGACAACCACAGGGACATCCTCCTCAAAGTCCACCACAGTAACGTGCTTCCCACTGTTAACCACAGGGACATTTTCCTAACTGTCCACCAGAGGGACTTCCTTACCACTGTCAACCACAGGGTCATCCTCCACACAGTCCTCCACAGGAATGTGCTCCCCACAGTCCACCACAGAGGCATCCTCCTCTCTGGCCATCACAGGGACCTCCACCTCACTGTCCACCACAGGGACTTGTTGACACTGTATACCACAAGATTATCTTCCCAACAGTCCACCACAGAGACATTCTCCTCACTATCCAACACAGGGACATCTTCCTCACTGTCTAAAACAGGGGATTACTCCCCACTGATGGCAACAAAGACACCCTCCCCACTGTCCACCACAGGGATATCCTCCCCACTCTCCACCACAGGGAAAACCTCCACACTGTCCACCACAGGGACATCATCCTCACTGTCTACCACAGGGACATCCTCCCAACTGTCCGCCACAGGATGTAATCTCCACTCTCTACCACAGGAAAATCCTCCACACTGTCCACCACAGGGACTTCCTCCTCAATGTCCACCACAACGATCATCCTCCCAACTGTCAACCACAGGGACATTCTCACCAATGTCCTCCACAGGAACATCCTTCCCACAGTTCACCACAAGGATGTGCTCCCCACGGTCCACCACAGGGACACCTGCCTCACTGTCCACTACAGGGACATACTCCCCACTGTTCACCACAGGGACATCATTGCCCCTCTTTACCACAGGAATGTGGGCCCACTGTCCACAATTGGGACATCATGCTCAGTGTCCACCACAGGGACCTCCTCCTCACTGTACACCACAGTGATGTGCTCCCCACTGTCCACCACAGGAACTTTCACCCCACTGTCCATGATAGAGACTTCCTTCTCATAGTCAATGACAGGGATTTGCACCCAACTGTCCACCACAGGGAATTCCTCCCCCCTCTTTACCACGGGAATGTGGGGCCATTGTCCACAACTAGAACACCCTCCTCACTGTCCACCACAATGATGTGCTGCCCACTGTCCACCACAGGGACATTCTTCACACTGTCCACCATAGGAAAAATAGTCCCAACTGTTCAGCACAAGGACATTCTCCCCACTGCCCACCACAGGGACATTCTCCACACTGTCTACCACAGGAAAATAGTCCCAACTGTTCAGCACAAGGACATTCTCCCCACTGCCCACCACAGGTACAGACTCCCCACAGTCCACCACTGGGACATCCTCCCAAATACCCACCACAGGAATGTGCTCTCCAGTGTCAACCACAGAAACATTTTCCCCTATGTCCAACACAGAGACATCCTTCCCACTCTCCACTACAGAGATTTTATACCCACTGTCCACCTCAGAAATATCTTCCTCACTGTCCACCACAGGAATGTGGTCCCCAATGTCCATGACAGGGACATCCTCCTCACTATCCACCACAGGGACACCCTCTCAACTGTCCACCATTTGTATGTTCTCTGTTCTGTCCACCAGAAGGACATCCACCTCACTATTCAACAAAGGAAAACCTCCTCACCATCCACCACAGGAATGTGCTCAACAGTGTTCACCACAGGGTGGTCCTAGTCACTATCCACCACAAGGGTGTGTTTTCCACTGTCCACCACAGAAACATCCACCTCACTGTTCAACACAGGGAAACCTCCTCACTGTCCACCACAGGGACATTCTCCCAATTGTCCTCCATAGGGATATTCTACCCACTTTTCACAACTAGAACAAATTCCCAACTGTCTACCAGTGGAATGTGCTCCCCAGTTTCCACCACAGGGACATCCTCCAAAATGTCCACCAAAGAGACATTCTCCCCACTGTCCACCACAAAGACATCTTCCCCACTATCCACACAGGGATTTGCTCCCCCCTGTACACCACAGGGACATCCTCCCCACTGTCCACCACAGGAATGTGCTCACCAGTGTCCAACACAGTGACATCCACCGCACTTTCCACCACAGGAACATTCTCCTCACTGCCCACCACAGGAATGTGATCACCAGTGTCCACAACAGGGACATCCTTCCCACTGTAAACCACAGGTGTTTGCTTAACACAGTACACCACAAGGACATCCTCCTCACATTCCACCACAGGGACATCTCTCCAACTCTTCACCACAAGTATGTACTCCTCACTGTCCACCACAGTGACATCCTTCTCGCTGTCCACCACAGTAACATCATCCTAACTGTCTACCACAGAGATATCCTCCCAACTGTACACCACAAGGTTGTGCTCACCAGTGTCCACCAGAGATACATCCTCCACTATGTCCACCACAGGGATTTGTGCTCCTGTGTCCACCACAGGGACATCCTCCCCACTAAACACCACAGGGATATGCTACCCACTATCTACCACAGAGACATCCTCTAAACTATCCATCACAGGGATATTTTCCTAACTGTCTACAACAGGGACTTCTTCTCTGCTGTCCACCACAGGGATGTGCTCACCACTGTACACCACAGGGACGTCCTCCTCACTGACCACCACAGGGACATCCTCCTGACTGTCTACCACAGGAACATCATTCTCACAGTCCACCACAGAAACAACCTCCCAAAGGACCACTATAGGGACATTTCCCCCCCCCCCCGCCGTCCACCACACAGACACCCTGCCCAAAGTCCAAAACAGTGATTTGCTCCACACTGTCCACCACAGGGACATTCTCTGTCCACCATAGGAAAGCACTCCCTACTGTCCCCCACAAGAACATCCTTGTGACTGTCCACCACAAGGATGTGCTCCCCAATGTCCACAACAGGGACATCCTCCTCACTGTCCATGACAGGGACATCCTCTGAACAGTCCAGCAAAGGAACATTCTCCCAACTCTTCAACATAGGGACAGTCTTCCCACAGTCCTCCACAGGGACACCCTCCCCACTATTAACCATAGGAATGTGCTCACCAGTGTCCTTCAAAGAGATACCCTCACACTGTCAACAACAGTGATGTGCTCACCAGTGTACACAGCAGGGACTTCCTCCTTACTGTCCACCACAGGAATGAGCTCTTCACTGTCCCCCAGAGGGACATGCTTCTCACTGTCCACCACAGAGACATCCTCCCAAATATCCACCAGAGGGACATTCCTTCCACTGTCCACCACAAGGACATCTTCCTCATTGTCCACCACAGGAATATGCTACCTACTATCCACCACTCAGGCATCTTGCACACTGTCCACAACAGAGGTTTGCTCCCCATTGTAGACAACAGGGACATCCTCCAGATTGTCCACCACAAGAATGTGCTCACCACTGTCCTCCACAGGGACATCCTCCTCACTGTCCACCACAGGGACATAGTCTCAACTGTCCACAATAAACACATCCTCCCAAATGTCCACCACAGGGAGATTCTTCCTACTCTCCACCGCAGGAACATCCTCATGAATGTCTATAACAGGGATTTGCTACTGACTGTCCACCACAGTGACATTCTCCTCACTGTCCACCACAGGAATGTGTTCACCAGTGTTCTCCACAGGGACATCCTCCTAACTGTCCACCACAGGGCATCCTCCCAACTGTCGACTACTGAGACATTTTCCACACTGTCCACCCCAGAGATATCCTCCCTGCTGTCTACCACAGGGATTTGCTCCCCACTGTCTACCACAGGGATATACTCCCCACTCTCCACCACAGGGATATCATCCTCACTGTCCACCACAGGGACATCCTTCCAACTGTCCTCCACTAGGATGTTCTCCCCACTGTCCACCACAGAAACATCCTTGTCACTGTCCTCCATAAGTATGTGCTTCTCACTGTCCACAACAGGGACATCCTCCTCACTGTCTATGACAGGGACATCCTATGAACTGTCCACCAAAGTGACATTCTCCCCATTGGCCACCACAGGGGCAGTCTCTCCACAGTCCTCCATAGGGACTTCTGACCACTATCTACCACAGGAATGTGCTCACCAGTTTCCATCACAGGGACATCCTCCCTACTGTCTACCAAAGAGACATCCTCATCACTATCCACTCCAGTGATGTCTCCCAATTGTCCACCACAGGGACATCTTCATCACTGTTCAACAAAGGAATGTGCTCACCAGTATTCACAAGAGAGACATCTAACCCACTGTACACCACAGAGATGTGTTCACTAGTGTCCAGCACAGGGACATCCTCCTCATTGTCCACCACAAGTATGTGCTCCCCACTGTCCACGAGAGGGACATTTTCCTCACTGTCCACTACAGGAACATCCTCACAACTGTTCAACCCAGGGGCATTCTCTCCACTGGACACCACAGGGACATCCTCCCTACTGTCCACCACGGGGAGATCCTCCACACTTTCCACCACAGAGATGAGCTCCCCACTGTCCACCAAAGGAATATCTTCCTCCTTTTCCACCACAGGAATGTGCTCCCCACTGTCCAGCACATGACATCCTCCTCAATGTCCACCACAGTAATGTGCTCACTTGTGTCCAGCACAAAAACATCCTCCTTATTGTCTACCACAGAAATATGCTCACCAGTGTCCACCACAGAGACATGCTCCCCACTGTCCACCACAGGTATGGGCTCCCCACTGTCCACCACAGGGACATCCTCCTCACTGTTTTCCACAGGGACATCCTCACTACTGTTCAACACAGGGAGTTTCTCTCCACCACAGGTACGTCCTCCCCACTCTTCATCAAAGAATTGTTCTCCTCACTGTTTATCACAGGGATATTCTCCTCACTGTCCACCACAGGGACTTCCTCTTCAATGTCACCACAAAAATATGATCTCCACTGTCCCCCTCTGGGACATCCTCCTCACTGTTCACCACAGGGAAATCCTCCCAAATGTCCACCACAGTGACATTCTACCCACTGTCCATGACAGGAACACCTTTCTCGCTGTCCACAACAGGGATCTTCCTCAGTGTCTCCCACAGGAATATGCTCCCCACTCTCCACAACAGGGACATCCTCCTCATTATCCAACACAGGGATGTGCTCCCCACTGTCCACCACAGTGACATCCTCCTCACTGTTCACCACAAGGATGTGCTCCCCACTGTCCACCAAGGGGCATCCTCCACACTGTCCACCACAGGGACATCCTCTCAACTGTCCACAACATGGATTTTCTCCCCTTGGTTTGACACAGGGACATTCTCCTCACTGTTCACCACAGGAATGTGGTCTCCACTATCCACCACAGGGAAGTATTCCTCACAGTCCTCCATAGGAACATCCTCCCAACTGTCCACTACAGGAACATTGTGCCCACTGTAGACCACCAGGAAGTACTTTCCACTCTCCTCCACTGATATATTCTCCCAACTATCCACCACATGAATGTGCTAACCAGTGTCCACCTTAGGGACATCATCCCCATTGTCCACCACATGAATATGCTCACCAGTGTTCACCAAAGAGACATCCTTCTTACTGTCCACCACAGGAACATCCTCCCCACTGTCCTCTACAAGGATGTGCACCCCACTGTCCACCTCAGATATATGCTCCTTACTGTCCACCACAGGGAAATCCTACCAACTGTCCACATAGGAATGTGCTCACCAGTGTCCTCCACAGGCACATCCTCCTCACTTTCCACTACAGGAATGAACTCACCAGTGTCCACCAGAATGACATGCTCCCCACTGTCCAGCACAGTAATGTTCTATCCACTATCCACCACAGGGCCATAATCTTCACTGTCCACCTCAGGGAAATCTTTCTCAATGTCCACCACAGGGACTTCCTCACCACCGTCCGCCACAGGAACATCCTCCCACATGTCCACCACAGGGGCACCTTCCCCACTGTACACCACAAGAATGTGTTCCGTGTGGTAAACCACAGAGACATCCTCCTTACTGTCCATCACAGTAATGTGCTTTGTAAAGTAAACCACAGGGACGCCCTACTCACTGTCACCCACAGGGAATTTCTCCCCACTCTCCACCACAGGGACATCTTTCTTATTGCAAAACCACAGGGTCATCCTCCCAACCCTCCACCATAGGGACATGCTCACCACTGTCCACCACAGGGACATCCTCCTACTATACACCCAGGGATGTGCTTACCAGTGTCCTCCACAGGGACATCATCCCAACTGTCCCTTAAAAGGACATCTTCACAACTGTCCACCACAGGGACCTCCTCCTCACTGTCCACCAAAGGAATGTGCTCACCAGTGTCCACCACAGTGACATCTTTCTCACTGTCCACACCAGGGATACTCCTCACTATCCAACACAAGAATGTACTACACACCGTCCACAACAGGGACATCCTCCTCACTATCAACACAAGGATTTGCTTCACACTGTTCACCACAGGGACATCCTCCACACTGTTCACCAAAAGGATGTGCTCCCCACAGTCTACCACAAGGACCTCCTCCTCACTGTCAATCACAAGGACATCCTCCCAACTGTCCAACACAGGGACTTTCTCTCCACTGTCCACTACAGGGAGAGCCTCCCTAAAGTCCACCACAGGGACATACCCCCCTCAATCCACCACAGTAATGTGCTCACCAGTGTTCACCACAGGGACATCCTGTTCACTGTCTACCACAGCGACGTTCTCCTCACCATCCACCACAGTGATATCTCCCAACTGTCCACCACAGGGACATCATACCAACTGTCCACCACAGTGACATCCTCCACACTGTCCACCACAGGAATGTGCTCCCCACTGTACACCACAGGGACATCCTCTTCTCTGTAAACCACAGTGAAGTCTCCCCACTGTCGACAACTGAGTCATCATCCCCACTGTCCACCACAGGGAAATCCTTCTCACTGTCCACCACAGTAATGTTCTCACCACTGTTGACTACAGGGACATCTTCCTCACTGTGCACCACAGGAATGTTCTCACCTGTGTCCACCACATGGACATGCTCCACATTGTCCAGCACAAGGATTCGCTCCTCACTTTCCACCACAGGGATATCTTCCCCACTGTCCACTCCAGAGATTTCCTCCTCACAGTCCACAACAAGGATTTGCTCCTCACTGTCCACCTCAGGGACATACTCCTCACTGTCCACCACAGGGGAATCTTTGCAAATGTCTAGTACAGAGACATTCTCCCCACAGTCAACCAGAGTGATACCCTCCTCAATGTCCATCACAGGAATGTGTTCACCACTGTAAACCACAGGGACATCTTCCGCACTATCCACCATAGGGTTCCTCCTAACTGTCCACCACAGGAATGTGCTACCCACTGTCCACAACAGGGACATCCTCTTCACTATCCACCACAGGAATGTGCTCCCCACTGTCTACAACAGGGACATCTTCCTCACTATCCATCACAGGTATGTGCTCTCCACTGTCCAGCACAGTGACATCCTCCTCACTGCTCATCACAAGGATGTGATCCCCACTGTCCACAACAAGGACATTTTCCTCGCTGTCCACCACAGAGACATCCTCCCAACTGTCCATGACAGGCACATTGTCCCCACTGTCCACCACAGGGACATCTTTCCCACTGTCTACCACAGAGCTTAATCCAACTATTAGAAAGCTAAAAACACTAAATGCATGTTACAGGTGGTGTTTCTGTTAAGACATGTTGTTTGGATTTTTGCATAAACAACTGTGCCACCCGTATAATCATATTTCATTGTTTGTTTAGAATGTACAAGTAGGTTTCTATGTTAGACTTAAAAATCTCCATACCACCTATTGAGGAAACTTGCTGTTATGGACATAGGAAAACCAAAGCATTTGAAGCTCCCGAGAGAAATGCTAGTATTAGAAAGCTGTAAACACTGAATGCATGTAACAGGTGATGTTTCTGTTAAGACATGTTGTTTGGTGAAACTTTCTCTGCAGACCAGGCTTGCCTATAACTCAGAGATGCACTTGCCTCTGTGTCTTGAGTGCTCAGAGTAAAGGTGTGCACCAACACTGAGCAAGACCACAGCTTCTCATCCTCCCAAAATAGTCCCACTAACTGGGGACCAAGTATTCAAACTCATGATTTTACAGAGTTAGGGCAGGTATCCTCATTCTGACCAACACAGAGTATGTGGTCTGCATACATATCCCTGCATCATGATTGTGCAATGCTGACAGAGACCAGAATAGGGCAAATGAACCCAAGGAACTGGAGTTACAGACAGTTGTGAGTTGCCATGGGGGTGCTAGGAATGGAACCCTGGCCCTATGGAATAGCATCCAGTCTTAACCATTGAGCCATCCCTCCAATCACATCTTGTGGGACTGCGTGAGGGTATCCTGAGTCATGGTTGAGCAGGTGTCTAGAACCCCAAGACGCTGAGTGAGTACCAGCAGGAGTTGGGCACCCCCAGAATCCAAGGTCTTAAAAAGCAGTCATGTCTTCATAAAATTACATTGTTCAGTCACATAGGCCAGACTATAGGCCTCAGGCCTTAGGGATTTACATAATAATGAAGGCCAGATGGCAGAGCAAATTAAGCATGCCTCCCCCAGATCTTCCCCCAATCCTCCCCCTTTTTATCTCCCTATATAACTTGGGACTGTTCTGAGTTATGGGGGGTACACCTAGATCCATCCATTATCTGCCACGACAATAAACCTTTCTGGAAACAAGGACTTTCTCGTGTCATTGTGGCCTGCAGCCACCAAGGCCTCCAGGCCACTGGAACCATAAGATTCCTTCCGAATGTGGGACCCGTCACAGTGTGGAAGCCCCTCTGGGGCCCCACCACTGAGGCGGCCTCTAAATTTTCCCCACATTTTGGCGCATCCAACGTGGGGCACAGACACCCATGGACTTCAAGAACCGGGCCACCCCAGTCTGCTACAGAATGCAGCCGAGCTTCCCACCCTGCTTGTCTGGTGCCGTGAGGAATCGACTCAGTGAAGATTCCATGCTTCTCCCATGCTGACTAAAGCTACAGCTACCTAATCTCTCACTTGGAGGATCTCTGCATTCCAGCCACGAGGACCCACATCTTCAAGCAACCTGGCCAGGCCGCTGAGTCTGCTAAGCAAGTACAGTCTCTCCCACAGGTGCTGCTAGGGTCACTGTCTTCTTCCCCTATCCCTCTCCTTTTCTCGGCTGTGGGTTATCCGGCATTAACCCACATGCCCCCCCCCCCCCCGTCTCAGTCCTGAGAGCCAAGGGCTTAAGATTAGTCAGTCCCTGGCTCCCTGAGAGCACAGGGATCCCCAATCCCTCTCATTTTTCTCGACAGTGGGTTGTCTGGCATGAGCCCAAATGTCCCTATTTCAGTCCTGAGAACCAAGGACTTGAGACCAGTCAATCTCCGACCAACTTCTGGCCTGGAGATCCCCAGTACAAGAGCTCTGCACCCCTGTGGGACCAGAGTGAAAATTCCCCATGCCAGGCAGGACCCCGCCGCGCTCACCCTGTGTTGCAGGGAATAAACTCAGCCAAGATCCCGTGTGCTCCTGCCATGCTGAGCTACAATTCCAGCCTACTGTGTCATGACAGACACATGGAACCACAACACAACATATATTCACACCCGTGTGTGCCCACGCATGGGCCTATATTGTTCCCTATAGGTGGTAGAGGATTCAGACAAAGCCAGCTCCAAGAGTACCCCCCACTGGTGCCCTCCAAGACCCTCTCCATGGAACCATGAGTAACTCCAGCCTAGTCCCCAAGACTAGGTGGCTCTCTCTCTCTATACTTTCTTCCTCTTTCTCTCTCCATGTGTTCCCCATAAAATGGCAGAGACCCCTTAATCCCCATTCTTTACCCCTCACCCCAAAAATGTCCCACACTCTGCCTTCAAAAAGGTTTACCCCTCCCCCAGCCTTTCACCCTCTGCCTGCTGGCTTCTTAAGAACAACAAAACTTCTTCCCTGAGAGCTGCTACACACTGCCTGCTGAGTTCTCCCCTCCCCCTCTAACTGAGAACTCCCGACCACCTTCTCTCAAGAACTACTCTTTGCTGGCCTCCAGGTGTCTTCCTGCCATGACTCAGCTTTACACAGCCTTTTACTCCTTCTGACTCTGTTATCAAACTTCTATGCTTCTCGCTTTGAACTTTTCTTGAAAGTTAGCCTTTCTTTTCTCTAAGAAAAACAAAGGGAGGAATGCCCTGGCTTCTAACAGGCCCCATCCCCCAATGATTTTAAACCCTTCACTAATAATTTTCTCCCAAACAGAAATACCTACAGTAACGTTTGCGCTTTTCAACCAAAAAATTTTTCGCCTTTGTTTTAATATTTCCTTTTCTCTCTAATACTCATGATATATGTTCAACACTTTCTTCAACTCTTTTAAAAATTTTTTTTCTTCAAGGTTTGAAAGTCATCTAAATTTACTTCCACAGGTTAAATCAACATGCTGACCACCACCTTTCAGCATTTAATTAACAACTAATTTTCCTTCACAGACAAACTGTGGATGATTACCCCAGATATTATTAACATAATGTTTTCTCCTTCAGCCATCCAATTTCCTCAAACACCTTTGGCTTTCCAGGAGCAATTTCATACTTAATATCCAAGATTTTCAGATACCTCCCCACCGGAGGTACTGCTTCCCTATGATTATATCCACAGATCCAAAAGAGACAAGCTGCCTACGTCTCGTCAGACCACAGACTCCAGAGACGAGCTGATGCCGAGACAGCGCCATCTCCTGAAACCTGACAAGCTGCCTTCTCCCAGTCATCTCATCTGACTGAAGACCCAGAGATACTCACTAACAGCTGCAGATGAACTCTTGCCAAAGTCACATAGCTGAAGTGACGTGTTTGTGAAGAAATCATAATGTCTATTTAGATTAATCAGATGTCGTTACTCTCAAATTGTACAATATGTATTTAATTGATTCAATGATCCCTTACCTTCCCTACCACCCCCAAACTCCCCTTACCCTATGACTTGATTGTGCTAATCCCTCTGGCCTACATAGTGCTTTCTTTCAGCTTCCTCATCCAAAATTTTCACAGTGACCCTCTTTTTTAAAAAAAGTAAAGGGGAGGAGATGTGGGACTGCATGAGGGTATCCTGGGTCATGGTTGAGCAGTGCCTAGAACCCTGAGACTCTACGTGAGTACTGGCAGGAGTTCAGCACACCCCAGAATCCAAGGTCCTAAAAAGCAGTCATGTCTTCATAAAATTACATTGTTCAGTCACATAGGCCAGACTATAGGCCTCAGGCCTTAGGGATTTACATAATAATGAAGGCCAGATGGCAGAGCAAATTAAGCATGCCTCCCCCAGATCCTCCCCCAATCCTCCCCCTTTTTATCTCCCTATATAACTAGGGACTGCCCTGAGTTCTGGGGTGTATGCCTAGATCCATCCGCTATCCACCATGACAATAAACCTTTCTGGAACCAAGGACTTCCTCGTGTCATTGGGGCCTTCCATCTCCAAGACCTCCAGGCCACTGGAACCATATGATTCCCCCCGAATGTGGGACTCGTCACAGTGTGGAAGCCCCTCTGGGGCCCCACCAATGTGGCGGCCTCTAAATTTTCCCCACAACATCTCTCTTTTTTTTCTGCTTAAAGACAGTTTCTTTTGTAACTCAGGCATGCCTCAAACACTCTGTAGCTAAGGAGGACTGAACTCCTGGTCCTCGCAAATACTGGTATTACAGCCATACACCACATGTGCCAAGGAACACAGAGGAAGGCAGAGGGAACCCAAGGTAGACATTCTACCACATTCCCAACTTCCTGCAAACCAGCCTGGAGAGATGGTACATCAGAGTGCCTGCTGTGCAAGCATGAAGGCCTGAGTTCAGATCCCTTGCACCCACATCATGCCTTCCAGTGGCGTGTATCTGTAACTCCAATACTGGGAGAGGGGAAGGAAGAGAGAGAATTCCTAAGGTTTTCCAAGCTAGCCAGTCTAACCATACTTGTGAACTCCAGGTTCTGTGAGAGACCCTGTCTCAAAAAAAAATATGTCAGGATCAGAGAGATAGCTCAGTGTTTACTTTGCTAGCCTAATAACCCAAGCTCAACCCCAGATCCTGTGGTGGAAGGAGAAGTGAAAACCAACTCCCAAAAGTTTTGTTTAGACCTCTGGACGTGGTCTGTGGCTCATGTGCAGGCACAGGCACACAAACCACCATGACCACGACCACCACCACCACGAATAATAATTAAATTTAAAAGAAATAGGAGGAAGGTAATAGAGGAAGTCCCTCAATGTGTACACACAAACACACACACACACACACACACACACACACACACACACACACAAATAAGGTGCTTTAATCCCAGCATTTGGGGAACAGAGGCAGGCAGATCTCTAAGTTCGAAGCCAGCCTGGTTTACAGAGCAAGCTCCAGTATAACCAGGGCTACATACAGAGGCATTGTTGAAGGTTAGGGACTTGGAGGATGGACCATAGCAACTCCATGTTCTTACCTAGGAGATGAAGCTTGATCACAGGCCTGTGTTTTTGGCACCTGGTCATTGTGGTGAGTCTCAGTCTGACTGAAAGAGTGAAGGCAATTGATGGGTACAGGGATGCATGCCCTCTAAACAGCTGACCTAGCCCAGGCCCTTCTCCATCTAACAAGTGGGAGACTGTAGATCAAGAAAAGGAGAATTTGTCCAGAGTCACTTACAGAGCAATGAGAACCCACTGGATTGTATAGGAATTTGAATTGCACATTTCACGGATGTCTGGGGAGTTAGACTCTGTCTCTGTTAGTGTCCTTTGAAATCTGAAATTCACAGGCTCTAATATAGGCTCAACTCGATATCCATCTCAGTGATTGCAATGTGAAGTCCACATAATCCTCTACTTCCACCTACTTGTCATATCTGGACTTGCAGGTACAGTCATTTCCCTCACATATCAAGCTAGAGAAGAGCAGGGTGTGAGAGTCCAATGGTAGTGGGCACCTGGGGAGTACCCTCCTATCCCTCCCCAATGCTGAGTATCCCAGACTCCTCTGCCTCCCAGGACTGAGACGTCATCATGACCTTCAACACATCGCATCTTGTAATGGATGGAGAACGGTCTAGGCTGTCTGGTGACTCCTGTTCCTAACTCCCACCTGGCCCTGGAGGACCACGATGTCATCTTAGTCACTGGTTGCCTGCTTGATTAACCTCATATTGAAGCCCTCAATAGTGCTCTGCAGATATTCCTTGCTGTGAGTCCTATTAATCACATAACCCCATATTCCAGGAAGTGCAGATTCCAGGTCATCCACTCTTCATTCCCATTTAAGAGATGACAGTACAGATATGGTGGCATAGATCCACAAATCCAGTAAGCAAGAGGCAGAGGAAAGAGGATCAGAATTACAAGTTTGAAATAAGCCTAGATTACATAGTGAGCTCCATACCCTACACCTACCCCCCCAAAAAAAATAGAAAGATAAACCTGTGTATTTCAGCCTCCATTTGATCCTGGTTCCTGTGACACCTCCCTCTCTTTCCACCCATATCCCATCCACATGAAGGGCATGGGCAGTTTTCATGAATGGGGTGAGCCATCAGGCCAGTCCTGCTGGGCTTGGAGTTCTAATCTAATACATCCCTGGGACCTTGGGCAAGTCATTTGCTCTTTCTAAGGTTCCTTGACAGTGACAACCTTGCAAAGTTTTGAGAATAAGAAAGGAGCTCCAGCCAGGCATTGATGGCACGTGACATTTATCCCAGCACTCAGGAGACAGAGAGAAGCAGATCTTTGAGTTTGAGGCCAGCCTGGTCTAAAAAGCAAGTTCCAGGACAGCCAGAGCTACACTGAGAAAACTTGTTACGAAAAAATAATCAAACAAAAAAGCAAAGAATAGAGAAGAAAGGGGTTCCAAATAGGGTTCATAGCAAAGCATGGTGGTACCCTTGTAACCCCAGTAGTTGGAAGGTCAAAGGAGGAGAAACCAGAGCTCAAGGTCAGCCTGGGCTAATTAAGACTATTAATAAGAAGGCCAGCCTTGTCTCAGGGATTTTACACAGGCAGGGTCATATAATCCTTTCACCTAACAGTGACAAGACCCAAGCATAATTGGGAAGATTGGGGCACAAAGAAGTGAACTGCTTATCAGTCACAGAGTTTTCAAGCACAGGCATTTAACTTAAATGTTTGCTTTGGAAAAAGGCATTGTGTCAGGTAGGAAGAGGGGACAGGGGCCACTTCTCTTTCTCTTCCTGAAGTGAAGGTTTTATCATGTGTGTGTGGGGCACGGGGGTGGGGATGGGGAGCAACTTGGGTGTGCGACACAGTGGCTGTGGCAGAGTCCCTGGAGCAATGGTGCGGGGACCCAGCGCAGACTGCAGTGGTAGGTCTGGCCCCAGGGGGCGGTGCTCCTGTCCTGGAGCAGCTGTGCAGGCAGCCCGTGGGGGCGAGGCTGTGCAGGGAGCCTGCAGACTGCAGAGGAGGGGTCAGAGAGGCTTTTCCCGCAGTGGGGTTTTCCCACATACACGAGAAAGTCCAAAGTTCTAGGAGTCATGTAAAATCCAAGATGAAAGTTTATTGTCCATGATGATAGTTGTAACTGAATGTCGATGCGCCTCCCCCCACCCCGACCCGCAAATGTCAGGAGAAGCTCCCTTATATTGGGGAGTGGGAAAGAGGAGGTGCTAGGGAGGGGAAAACTTAGTTAGCTATGTCCACAGGCCTTTAGATAATTCATTAATATGTAAATCTCCAGACAGAGGCCTGTTAGTCGAGTCCTCTGCCTATGTCTTATGAGACTGGCCGGACAGGTGAAATGGAGATGAGACCGCATGTTAGGTCCCTGAGTTCTGGGGACCTGGCCAAACATGCCAGGATGCCCTTCTATGGCCTGACAGTTATCCTCTCTCTCAGCTGTTTGGCTTCCTGCTTGCCTCTTATGTGAGTAAAGTATTCCTGGAAGAGGAAGACAGCTGTAAGTGTGTCTCCCCCACCCCCAGATAGGTTTGTGTGGGGGGGCATCTTTTCAGCACTGTGGACAAGGCCTCCTCACCTCCTTGTTGCTGAGTGTCAGCTTGGGGGCCAGTTTTTTTTAATGTCCCAATAAAACTTTATTTGCAAAAGTAGTCAGTGAACCAGATTTGGGCTGCAAGATGTATTGGGCTGGTGATTTAGGTGGTTTTTCTTTCTTTTTCTTTCTTTTTTTTATAATTTATTTTTTCTCAAATTGTAATTCATTCACACAGGGGTTATAAACACAGAAAGGCAGGATGAGGGGAAGGGAATGACAGTGGAGTGTGGGTGTTCAGGGGGAATACAGATATCTTTCAGAACCGGGTATCGGCTGGGTGAAGGTTCAGGGGACAAGTCAATATGACTCTGCCTATGACTCTCTTGTCCTTATCTAAATTGGTATTGTCTGCCAAGGCTACCTATTTATAAGGTCTATGACTACTCAGGCTTGTAAATTTCCACAAAAGCTGTCTGTTTACATTAGCTTATAGTCATCTGTTTCCATGTTTTTCCACTGAGACCCAAGACTTGGTGTTAGTATACATGTATGACAGGCCTATTGCTGATTTTCAGCCTATGGCTGATTTTAGGCCTTCAGTGTGTAAGCAGGGCTGTCCCTGACATCTCCTCCCTTCTCTAAGTATAGAAGGGCTGTGGCAATTCTAATCTTGTGAAGGTGGGGATAGAGGCCTGACCTCCAGTACTTAAAGGGGACCTTGTAATGGCTCCGGTCCCCCTGCCATTGTCCAGTGAGGCATGAGGGCCATACCCATCCTGATGTCTTTTTCCCGGAGAGGGGATACTTTTGACATCAACCCCTATGCAGTCAAGCTTGTCCCTCAGGGGACCCAAAGAGATATTTTTATCTTTTATTTATGTTCCCTTGCAGTGCTTAGCCTCACAGCCTAAGCAAGATTTCAGATCTCCTGTCAGAGGGGGTTCTGCGTGGTGGGGGTGCAGTTTTTTAAGGAAAGAAGAGATGCCAGGGATAGATGTGGTCTACACAACAAGTCAGGATTAAGACCTAAATGTCTAAATATTCAGTCCAAGACCCCAAACCATTTTTCCTGTACTGGATGTAACTGTATAGAAGGGCTCAGAGCCTTAACAACCTGACTGCCTCTCTTCACATGCTGGGGAAGGGGAGGTGCAACACTTGACAATCCCCCATACACCCACCCCACCACACACACACACACATCACACACACACACACACACACACACTGCTCTGCACAGCCCTGCCCTTGTGTCTAGATCCTGGGCATGGCTTTTCCCAGCCCCACCCACCATTTTCCAGGCTGGGATACCCAAGAATGTGTTCATGATGCGGGGTTCTTCACCTTCAAGACACAGCCTTCAGGACTCACCCCTTCTCTTCCACAGTTGACTTCATTGGTGGCTTTGACTCCTAATGCATACCAAGGGCCGAGAAGACTTCTTATTTACAGCTACAGCCTCTGTACATGTGGGGCCCTGGAGGAGGATGGGTGTAACTGGATGGACAGAGTCATTAGTGTTGGTGGAAAAAGGGCACAGGAAAGACATGGGCATCCGGGTCCCTCTGCCTGCCTACACGCAAGCCTGTGAATGAACTTTTAACTTGCCTTTGTTTCCTGCAGGTCCTGGTAGCTTCTGTCCTGCACCTACCGGCTTACAGCTCCCTGGACCACTGGAGCCTGAAGCAGCTCTGACCTGAGTCTCAGACCACGATGGGCAGGCAGGCCCCCTGTCAGGGGTTAACTGCAGCTTGTGCAACCTCCTGGATCTGCAGCCCCAGGAGCAAATGCAGACTCTCAGACTTGAACTTGGACCTGACCCTAACTCTAGCTGGATTTCAGGGTTGGAGCATGATGGGGCTCGGGGAAGAATTACTGGGTTTGTGGTTTTTTAAATCTCAGCCTTGGTACATGTCAGGGTTTTCATCTTTCTTCACCTCTACTCCTTACCTAGTATCTTGTCCTCTGTCCAAAGAGCAAGACAGACAGACTCACCTCATCTCACCTCCCATTCACCTTCCCTGAGGAATGATTCTGTGAGTTAAAAACAGCATTCCCGTGATCCAGCTGCAGCACCATCACTGACATCTTGTGTGACATCGGGCGTAGTCTTTGTTCTCTCCGGGCCTCAGTTTCCCCACATCAAATAAAAGAGCTCCTTAGCCAATGAAGCTTCTATCAATATCATTTGAGTTTCAATTCCCTGGGCTACGCTGCAGATATGGAAACTAAGGCCCAGAGTTGTGAGGTGACTTGACTGCCTCCTGAGTACCTGGGAGTTAGTCTTATTTATGAAAGGCCAGTAAAGTGTGCAACTACACCTTACTGTAAGAGATTCCAACCTCACTCTCAAACTATGCTGGAAGTCCCTTGAGGAGATCTCTTGGGTAATGTCCTGAACTCAGGGGTCCAAATCACATTCTGGTTTGCCCTCTGTGCAGTTTTAGCAGGTCATAATGGCTTTGCAGACAGGGTCTTAAGATTGCTACACTTGCTTGGTAAACTGTAGCTTCTTTTTGTGTTAGTTGGTGTTTATTTCTCCTAGATGTGAAATTATAGTGGGCAGGGGCTGAATGAGTTTCATATTTGTGTATCCCAGGATCTAGCACACTGTAGGCACTCTAGTTTGCATACTGTAGATTCATCATCCTATGTGGGGCAGGATTAGACAGTGAAGATGCTTGTTGCCAAGCTTGAAGAGGTTTGATTTTTCAGCACACACACACACACACACACACACACACACAAATGTAACATTTTTTTGAGAGAGAGAGAGATAAATTCCCACTGTTTGAGAAATTATTTGGCAGCCTGGCATAGAGTGGGTGCCCACATACTGATTGATCTTGGAAAACCTGCAATAACCCTTGCCATTTCCTATGCTTATGTTGCAGATGCCAAAATGTGTCCGGATGCCACCAAGCCGAGCCACTGGTGCAGGCTGGTAGACGGGGAGCACTGGACATGCATGGGCCACCTCTATGTGGTATATGACCATGCTGTCAGCATCTTCTATGACCTACCTCAGGGCAGCGGCTTCTGCCTGGGCCAGCTCAACCTGGAGCAGCTCAGTGAGTCAGAACACACGTCACATGGCAAGATTGGTTTTGGCATCCTGCTCAGCAAAGGGCTGGACAGCATGTGGACCTACAACCAGGGCAAGCACCCCATCTTCCTCAACTCCCCAACACTGGATGTACCTGGTGGTGCACAAGTTGTCACTGGGCTACTCCATCAAGTTGGTTGACTTTAAGTGCTCAGGGCTGCTGCAGCACACAGTCTTCACTCATGGCCCCTAGAACCCGCACAGCATGCCCATCAGCTTAGCCAAGGGCTGGGGACCCTGCTACTTGCCATAGTTCATCACCTCCTGCCCCTGTTGGCTGGAGATCCTCCTCAACAACCACAGATAGAACAGCAGCTGCTACCATGCCACAGCATTCCCCAACTTCTGAGACGCCACCCCAGGGACAACCTTGCCCTACCACCAGATATCGTCTACCTAGATTTAATATAAAGTTTTATATATTATATGGAAATATATATTATACTTGTAATTATGGAGTCATTTTTATAATGTAATTATTTATATATGGTGTAATGTGTGTATATGGAGAAACAAGAAAGATGCACTTTGGCTTGTAATCTTTCACTACAGATATATTTTTTTCTTTCTTTCCATCTTGCCTTTTTAAAAGAGAATTATAGAGCAGAACTAGGTGGAAAGCATGGGTTTGGTGTGTTGTTTTAAAAAAAATACTAATGCCTAGACCAAAAAAAAAACAACCCAAAAATGAACAACAACAACAAAACCCGAAACAACACAACAACAACAACAACAACAAAAACCCCAAAGTAATACCAGTCACTCTTGATAATAAAGTGTTTGCATAATAGGTTTGGCTTTTTTGTTTGTTTGCTTCTGTTTTTTTTGCTGTCTTTCTTACAAAGAACTTTCAGGACTTCAGTTGGCTTTGGGGCCATTAGGAATGTGGTTTCAATACTAACTGAAATGAGTATTCCCCCTCTCCCCCCTCCCTTAATCAACACTAGAGACTATTTGCAATAGGACTGGTGATGCACCTCTGTGGTAAAGTATGTACTTAGGATGTTCAAGACCTCAGGGAAAGTCTGTACATGGTGACACTTATTTGTAATCTCAATTCAAAGTAAAGACAGGAGGAACACGAATTTGAGGACAGACAGACTGGACTAGTCTACTCCAAAACAAAAATAAAAAATGTAAAATAATAAAAGGGGGCATTGTGGAAGTACAGATATTTTTCTAGCCTCATTTATGAGACATGTTTGATCTACCACAAGAAGGCAGGAAATATAAAAGAAGGAAGTAAAAGAAAAATAATAGCACACTTTTAAAGTGTGTGGGAAAAGGTTTAGCTATGGAATCAAACAGTAAGACTTCTGGATCCTAGGAAGACAATTGGACTAGAAATTGATGCAGGACTCAGGATTCCCCAACAGGCTTGGCTAGGGGCACAAGCTGTGGTTTGTCTGGATGCACAGTAGGTATCCTGGGGAGTTCTGTGCAAACATGTACATCTCAAAGGAAACTCATCTGAAGTGCAGTGAGCTTGAAGGTAATCTCTTTCTGCTGCTTCCTTCTCTGTGCTACATCCTCCAGGCTTCTAGGGAAAGAGTTTAACTGTCTTCCTCTAGAACGCCCCTATTGCTGAGTCATCTAGGCCAAGTGGGAGTGGTGGAAGAGAAAAAAGAAAAAGAAAAGAAAATCTCTCCTACCCTGCAAAGGGCTGGGAGGATTCACTGGGTAAACTTGCTAGACCCAAGAGCAAGAGGACTAACAGCATTGGAGGTCACAGAGAATATGTGTTGAATTAAGGAAATGTCCTCAATATGGCTGAAAGAAAAGTCACCCAAACTGTAGAGGCTTCTTCTTACAAGTTACAAAGTATATAAAATAACATACCTGCCTATCCCATGTCTTAACTTCCTTTTTTAACTCCTTTATTCACTGAGAAACATGTTGACAAGAAAAAATATTCCAAATAATTATAATAACAACAGGAATACTTGCTCTCAGAGTAACAAGAGTTGAAGGTGGCTGGTTTCTTCTGTAGGCTCTACTTTTTTTCTAAATGTTCCATGTTAGTCATAAACTACAAGAAAAGAAAGAAGTTGGGGATGGGGGAGGACCAAGGAATGGAGTGCTACTAACATGCAAGGACTAACTCCAGCACTTAGGTGGGAGACCACAGGAGCAAAGTTAAAGGTCATATCCAGCTAAGTAGTAAATTTGAGGCCAGTCTGAGCTACATGTGACCTAGCCCATATATTAATAAATATAGTCCTATTCTTAAATAGGGTTAGAGAGGCTAGAGGTGGCTTAGCTGTTAACAGTTCTTCCATCTCAGGCAGGGAACTAATGTTGGATTCCCAGCACCCACCTGGGTGTTCATGCTACCATCTGTAAAAACAGTTCCAGGGGACCAGATATCCTCTTCTGACTACCTTGAGTTATTGTGTGCTCACAGTACACACACAGGTAACCTGGGACTCACAAGAATACCTATAAAAATAAACAGGGTTAGGGTGATGGTTCAGTGTTCAAAAACACTTGCTAGCTGGGTCCTGGCGGTACACACTTTTCATGCCAGCACTTGGGAGGCAGAGGCAGGTGAATCTTTGTGAGTTCAAGGGTAGACTGGTCTACAGAGTGAAGTCCAAGACAGCCAGAGATACATGAAAAAACCCTGTCTTTAAAACATATATTTTTTTTAAAGATTGCTATGAGGACCAGAGTTCAGATCCCCAGGACCAACAGAAAAAAAACCCAAAAGCTGGGTGAGTGTGGCAACCCACCTATAAAGCTGGGACTCAGAAGACAGAGAGAGGGGATGCCTGGAGACTAGCTATATTGGAAGCTCATGGTTCAATACACACCCTGCCTCGATAAGTAAGGTAGAGATCAATTGAAGAAGACAACTGATATAAGCCCCAGACCTCCACAAACGTGTACATACAACTTGCCTGTGCATGTGTGTGGGCAAGCACATACACACATACACACACAGACACACACATGAGTGTTTGCACCTACATGTAAATATACATGCACACACATACAGTAAAAAAGGGGACTCTCTTGGTTCATTTGCTAGCTGGACATATAACAAAGGCTTCAGAGCCAAGAAGTCAATTCTTACACAAGGTTTGTCCTATGTCATCATGTTTTGTACTCACAAAGCCCTTCCAGTCCACATCCATTTAACAAAATCTGACTTGATGCCACAAGCCCAGAGGCCCCTGTTCACTACCTGAGCCCTAACACCTTCTGGTCCTGTTGTGGACACAGCACAACAGATCTGTGGTATTGGGGAGGAGGGGCTCAAGGGGGGGACTACTAATTCTAGGAAGTGCCCACTGTCAGTCTCTCCTGAAGGCCAAGGTGACTCTCAGAACCCTGGGGAATCCTGCTGGCTAGAGCAGCTGTCCCTCCCTCCATTCACCCTGGGCAATTTCTATCCCACAGGCATCAGTGACTCACAGAAGGACAGGGAGAAAGGACCTGTTATTGTGCAGATGTGGTAGCTGATACCCATGGAGGAAAAGGTTACACCTTGGTAAAGGTGTGCCTTTACCAAGACTGAGGTCAAAATTAAAGGAAGAGCATTTTGGTAAAGCCAGAGGCTGACAGAGCACCCTTAAACAAAGCAGATGGCAGAGAGATGCCAGGAGGACTCCAGAGCTGTAAGGACAGGCCAACCCTCCAGCCCCACATTAGCACAGCATCTGCTGATGAGCACAACAGGCCAGGTCCATTCTAGGAGCTGCCATTTACTAAAGAGGGAGGCAGAGCACTAGGAGGGCTTTATGTGGAGGTCACTACTCAGGAGACCAAGGACACCTGAGAGAGATTGCCTTCATCAAGAGTGCTGTACATCCTATGACAGGACATGACTTGCTTCCATCATGTGCTGGACGTTAAGGGTACATGCGGTAAGACCTTGTCCCTTTCATTGACAAGCTGGAAGCTGAAGTGACTTGTCTTACTTGGTGGAATCTTTCACCTTTAATCTAGTACTCAGGAGGCAGAGGTGGGCAAATCTGAGTTCATTAGGTCAGCCTGGTCTAGAGTGAGTTCTAGGGCAGCCAGGGCTACATAGAGAAATCCTGTCCCCAAAAACAAAAAACAAAAGGAACTTGTATTTCCACTCCAAGATTCTGTGATCTGCATGGAGTCCCTACCTACTAGAGGACAGAGTTTCTAGGCACACACATCATGCTGTTCCAAGGAGCATTTTTGAAGATGTGATAAAGTGGGATTATGACGAGAAGCTTGGGTCCTTTTGCCTATTCGTGGCAATAATGGAGAAACTAACATGAGGCCTGCAGCACAGGAGAAGGCTGGCCTGAGGGTGAGGAATCTCAATGGACTCTGACACTGCCATGAGCTGCTTGAGCCTGAGACTGTGGTTAGACTCACCTGCTAGGGGCCCCAGCACTCTGGAAAGTGGTAGGAAGGCAAATTATTTATCTGTTTTGTTTTTTTTTAGTGAGATAGAATCTCAAATAGTCCAGACTGGCCTCAAACATCCTGTATAGCCAAGGATGGCCATGAACTTCTGATTTTTCCACTTCTACCTCCCAAGTGCTAGGATTGCAGGTAAAGCTCAACCCATTTATACAGTGCCCGGGATAGCAACCAGGTTAAGTTAGGCAGGTACTCTACCAACTGAGTCACAGGCCCAGCCATTCAAGTCATCTTAATTCAGACTCTCTCAGCAGGAGAATCCAACCACAAGATCAGCCTGGTACCCAACATCTCACTGTCAGGCACTCAAAGGGGTTTATACAATGACACAGAAGTCCCCAGAGGAAAGAGTCTTTCATTCAGATGGCATGTTGTACAGTGAAAAGGACTCTGAGGTCAGTCTTTCCTGTCTTCATGTGGGTTCTGGGGATAGAGCTCAGTTGTAAGGCATATGCTAATGAGCGTACCACAGAGCTATCTCTCTCATCCCATAATTTCCCATTTTAAAAACTTCCTCTAAATGTACACTCCTGGGGATGGAGATTACACACACACACACACACACACACACACACACACACACACACACACACACACAGGCATACATATGTGCATTGTAGGTTTCAAGACAGGATCCTTTGTGTAGCTCTGGATGTTCTGGACTCACTCTGTATATCAGGTTGACGTTGAACTCACAGAGATCTGCTTGTCTCTGCCTCCTGAGTGCTGGAATTAGTGCCAACTCAAGTGGAGACAAAGCCTTATTTTAAAGCCAGAATTCTGTAAAAGATATAAGGGAGGATGAGAGAAAGAAAGCAAGCCTGGCAGACACAGTGCTTTAGCTGGCTACCCCACCATTCCACCAATATGCATTGAAGTTCTGAAGTTCCTTCCTAGAGGGTCAGAAAGGAGGCTTGCACCCACTGTTTTTCTCAGCTGGGGCTATCTTCCTGGAAGGGCCACAGTTCAGGATTGGGTCTGCAGATGCTCAAAGAAGAATGTTCTACCATGTTATATGCCTAGTTCTGATAACCAGGCCCAAGCAAGGCACAGTTCAGCTGAAAGAACAGATTTTGTCCAGGTGAAGAGCCTCATCGGACACCATACACAGGTCCCACACCAGCTAGAGCTCCTCTGGCTGCCTGGAAGCCTATATGAGTCTCAGGCTTAAGCCTGTGTGTGTGTGTGTACTCTTCTGCCTGCCTTGAAGCTAAGGTGAGATTCAAGCTAGGCATGTGTCTGTGTGTGCATGTGTGTGTGTTTTGTGGAGTGTTTGATACTTTCATTTGTTTGGGGCTAATGATCAAACCAAGGGCCTCATTCCAAGCAAGCACTATACCCCTGAGCTACTCCCTCAGCTCTAAAACTATATATTTTTTAAAACAGGGGGCAAGTTTAAGTAAAATAAGTCAAACTATCCCAAGAACAATGATGCCATTTCCAGAGTTGGATTCTGGGAGCTCCCAACATCTCCCTGCTCGGGGAAATTCCCCTGCCTGAACTCCTCTGCTCCTGAGAGAAAACAGTTAAGGCTTACCCGTGGAAGAGACACACTGGAGAGTACAGTCAGAGCACATGCTCCTGAGGCAGAGAGAACAGTCTTGTCCAGGCCTGGCCTGCAGTACTCAGCAGTGAGGAACTTTCTCAAGAGGAGAGGGGAAGTGTTCCATCCAAGGGGAGTAATCTTGGTGATCCAGGCCTGGCCTGGGGTACTCAGCCACTAGAATATGTCTCGAGAGGAAGAGGGGAAGTGTCTCATCCAAGGGGAGCCCTCCTAGAATGAGGTTCAGGGAAGGACAGAGTTTGCTTCTAGCTCAAGAAACCTTTCTTGGGACCATGTGGACAGTTACCGAGTGGTGTAGCAGTGGTGGAGGTGGCATTGAGTCCATCTCATCTGGTCACAGCAGCAGAAGCTGGCAGTTGGAGGGATCAAGTTCCCCAAAGTCTTCGTTCCCGTGTTTTGGCACCAAATGAAAGTTTTTTCACGTGCACAGCTTGGACAGATCACAGCAGACTAGACATTCCATGAGGGGAGGTTTATTAAGAGGGAAAGAGAGCAAGAGAGATAGAGAAGTAGAGAGAGTAGAGGAGTGGAGGCTTGCCATGACCACGTGGAGATACAGGGAAGGGAAGGGAGAGGGGAGACAGCAACCTGCAGGTGCTGGGTCTAGGGGAACAAGAGAGAGCAAGAGAGAGAGGAGGGGGCAAGCAGCACCTTTTATAGTGGGCAGGCCTACCTGGCTGTTGCCAGGTAACTGTGGGGAGGAGCATACCTGACTGTTGCCAGGTGACTGTGGAGGTAGAGTTTAACAGATTACTAACAGATGGGATGATGCTAAGTTGGGGATGGAGTGTGAGTTCCCAAGGGGTTGGATAAGTTAACCTACACCTGTAGTTAGGAGTCAAGCTGAGCTGGAGAAGCCTTTCCAGGAGTTGATTGTCTGCATAAGCCGCTCTTAAAAGGGATCAGCAGCTTTTTGGCTTCTATGATAAGGAAGCTGATAGTTGATTTTCCTAGAAATATTTCTGTGACTGTGCTTATTAGGTTCAACAAGTGACAAGGTACTTCTTTCTTGAAATTATAGCTAGAAAAATCAGGAAAATAGTGTTTAGTCTAAATATATAAGATGTGCATCTACTTCATTTTTGTTTCTGACTGGTTTTAAAAGTATAAATATGTTCTGAATATCTGTATATGTTCTGTATAGATTATTGGTCTGTAAGTTATTGGGTATGATTAAAAATTTGCAACTTTGGTAACAAAAGTTGGCTTAACTAGTAACTCATGATTGGAGTCATTTAGAAACCAGATGTATAAAGATAGGATTTAAAACACTGTCTCTTTAATGACATATTAAAAGCTACACTATCATGCAGTCATACATAAGAACTGGCAGCCAAACTTTGTAACATGAAAGTAAAGCACTTGGTGTTGATTTTACAGAAAATGGGTCATTTACATTGTTAAAAATTGGTCTTGTTTCCTAAAATTATGGTTATACTCTCCTATTGCAAAAGAAACTTTAAAATACAGTTAAACTGCCAGTATTCCATTGGCTCCAGTTGGCAGTTCAATTGTAAGCTTAGGATGTTTTGACTCACCCATGCTTATAAGGAAGTGGATAGAGCAGGTAGAGTTGAATAAAAGTGTTTAAAACAGCTTTGGCATAGTACAGCCCTTCAGGAAGGATAATCTTTGGGCCAGGCATCAGGAAACAGGCCCAGATTAAGAACATTTACATTTGAGTTAAGACAATGCAGAGTGGGCTCAGCAGAAGCTTGTGTGACATTCCTTTTGTTATGGTCATCCTGACCAGCCCCTAAAAAGTTGTTTTTCAGAACTTGTTTATTGCCTTGCTTGTTCCTGGGATGGTGGGGGGCAGCCTCATACCCAAAGACATTCACAACAGACATCTTATGGGCAAGGAGTTAGAGATAATGATTATGCTTGAGAAATTAAAATTGTTGCTGCTTCCCTCTGTGGAATTATAGCTGTGCCTGCTAACAAAAGAATTGCTCAAAATGTAAGAGAGGACAAGATTGGCCTTCAACTTGGCCTTTATCCGATACTCTCATTCTGCTACAGTGATTGGTTTTTTCAATTAATCCAAAAACAGACGTTCAAACTTAAGATTTATGAATTTGTGGGGCATTACAGCCTGACTTGTCTACTTCAGCTGCCATTCAAGAAAATGCATATAGAATTACTATATATTTAGAAAATTGTTTTTATACCTTTTCTTTACATCCTGGTGATGGTAGTGTAGGTGAAAAATCATAGATACTGGGTACATAGAATTCTTTTTAGACATATAAAATATTCTTTAGGCTTTCTTTATAAAGACATGGAGAAACCGAGCCATGAAACAAGTTAAGAATGTGGACAGGCTAGTTACGGGAACTGGCTAGAATGCAAGATAGCCAGGTAGAACCAAGCTGAGAACCGCAGTGACAGGGCAAGGCCAAAGTAACAGGGCAGGACCACATTCTTGAGGAAAGATAAGCGTACAGAAAGTTTTCACATGACCCTGACCCCCGTAGGTTGGGTTCCTTTGGAATGTTCTGCTATTTTTATGTTATGCCACCTTAACAACCATGAGCCCCCTCCCCATTCCTTGATTTGTGTTTTTTTTCCCCTTAAGAACCCCTCTCAAACTGGCTGTCGGGGTAAATTCAGCTCCTGCGTGGGCATACGAATTGACCGGCAGCTAGCTGTGACGCCCTAATAAACCTTGCTATTGCTCTGGTACATGGTGTCTCGAGCAGATTACTGGGTGGTCGCGGCTTTCTGAGAGTTGAGTGAGGATCTCCCCTCTGCGGAGGTCTTCAGTAGGAGTTTTGCATTCAGTGAATTTGCTTGTAATTTTTGAGAGCCCATTAAGCAATATCATTAGAAAGTTTTGCCTCAAGGAATGGCTAATAGCCTTACATTATATAAAGAATTTCTTGCTGCTTTAATACGAGAAGTTAAGAGTTTGAATATTTCAATGTATATTATTCATTGTATGATATTTTATTAGCTGATCTCTCTGAAAGAGTTTTTCTGCAAGCCTTTGCCCTCATACAACAAGATTTAAAATTTTGGGGAATACTTCTTGCTCCAGAAAAAAGTCAAGGCAATATCTTTTCAATATGTGGAACCTCAGTTATATCCTAACCAAATTATGGTACAAAAATTCCAATAAGAATGGATAGTTAGGACTTCCATTCTGGGCTCAAGCACAGAGCAGATCCCAAGCGGCAGCTCTGTACCCAACCTCACAAAACCGAGAGGAAGTGGGCCTCCCAGGAGCTCTAACCCGGGCAGTATCTCAGATAATGGGTCTGGCAAACAAAACAAAACAAAACAAAACAAAACAAAACAAAACAAAACAAAACAAAGCAAATCAAAGAAAAGATAGCTTACTTATTTCAAATTATTTTCAAAAGTTTCTAGGAGATGATACTTGGCTAAGCATCTTTACTTATTTTAAGCTCTCCACAGAAGAATTTAAATCTGTTCAATATTCTCAAGAGAGATGCAAATCCTAATTTCCCTCAACAATTAATTGACAAAACAGAAGTAATTTTACAAAAAGTAGAAGAAGCTACTATTAATCCATACTACTAATCCTTATATTATATAGTTGGCTGTTCTCTAATAGTCCTTTGATAAAACAGATTATTGATATAGATTTATATTTCTTTAAATAGTGTCTTCATTACTCTCCGAGTGTGGAAGGAGCAGTTGTTGGAGCTTCTGCACTGGTTTTACTAGAACTCTGAAAAATTTCCTTTAAAAACAAAAGAGGGGGAATGGTACCCCCCCAAGAAGGAGTCTCCTGAAATACTTTCCGTTATGCCTTGTTCACTTTTAACTCTCTAAAACTGAAAGTTCATGACAAATCTGCTGCTGACTGCCTCTGGCATCACTGAGACCAATAAAAACTATGCCACAGCTATGTGGAAAGACCCTCTTACCCATAAATGGAATGGCCTGGACCCAGTTCTCTTAAAGGGCCGAGGATTGATATGCCTATTTGATACCACAGAAACCACAACTAAATGGCTAACAAAAAGATTAATGAAATAAATAGATACACTCACAAAGCCAGGCCCAACTATAAATAAGATGAATAACAATTGACATTCAGGGAAGAGAAATCTCCCTAAGAATTCTCTTCTTTTTCCTTTCCAGGTAAGAATGAACCACTTGTGATGTCTGCTGTTAGAAGTTTTAATCCAGATGCTGGCCTCCAAACTTATACTACTCAGACTTTCGATGGACCATTGACAAGGACATCAAACAGCTAGAGATTGCCATCACTAATCTGAAGAAATCTCTCATTTTGCTGTCTGAAGAGACCTCCAAAAATTGCAAAGGTCTTAATTGGACTTGATTTACTCTCTTACAATAGTAAAGACTGTATAGGGCTCTTGACTGTGTACAGCCCTTAAAGAAGAATGTTGCCTTTATGTAGACAAGACAGAGATGGTTAAAGAGAGCATGAAAAAGGTCAGAGAAGGCCCTGAGAAAAGACAAAGATAAAAAGAGAAAGATGAGAACTGGAACAAGAATTGGTTTTCAAGCTTTCCATGGTTGTCAATCCTACTTCCTCCCATCTTGGAACCATTAATTGGGTCATTTTTGCTTACTTCTTTTAGTCCCTGGGCCTTAAATAGGCTGACCAACTTTGTGCAACAACAGGTAAATAATTTGGTAGCAAAACATATTCGGGTACATTATTATAAGTTAGCTATGGAGGACTACGAGACTCAAGATGAGATTGTTATTTTATCCAGAGTGTTCCCAAAACCCATCTCCACCCAACCTAAAAAAGGGAACTTCCATCCCTAGACCAATCAGAGAAGGGCCACCCAGACCCCCCTCTGACTGGCTATCTGAATTCTTGCTTAGGCTGTGAGGCTAAGCACTGCAAGGGAATACAAATATCTCTCTGGGTTCCCTGAGGGACAAGCCTGACTCCAGGAAAAAGACATCAGGATGGGTATGGCTCTCATGCCTCACTGGAGAACAACATGGGGACTGGAGCCATTACAAAGTCCCCTTTAATTACTGGAGGGCAGGCTTCTACCCCTGACTTCACAAGATTAGAATTACCACAACCCTTCTATACTTAGAGAAGGGAGGAGATATCAGAGGCTGCCCTGCTTATACACTGAAGACCTAAAATCAGCTGTAGGCCTAAAATCAATAATAGGCTTGTCATACATGCATGCTAACACAGTCTTGGGTCTCTGTGGAAAAACACTGAAACAGATGACTATACGCTATTGTAAACAGGCAGCTATTGTGGAAATTTACCAGCCTGAGGAGTCGTAGAAATTGTAAATAGGTAGCCTTGGCAGATAGTACCAACTTAGATAAGGACAAGTGAATCTTAGGCAGAGTCACAGTTACCTGTCCCCTGAACCTTTGCCCAGCTGATATGCTGTTCTCACCCTGAACACCCACGCTCTGGTGTCATTCACTTCCCCATATCCTGCCTTTTTGTGTTTATAACCCATGTGTGAATAAGTAAAAATTATGATTTGATTTAAAAAAAATAAATAAAATAAAGGCCATAAGCATCAAAAAAAATGGATAGTTGGGGCTGGAGTGATGGCTCAGCTGTTAAAGGTTAGGCTCACAATAAAAAAACATTAGAGTTCAATTCCCAGAAACCACATGATGGCTCACAACCATCTGTAATGGGATCTAGTACCCTTTTCTGGCTTGTAGGTGTACATGCAAAAAAAGCTTTACTTTTAATAATTTTCAAAAGTTGTTAGGAAATATTAATTAGCTAAGCCTTCACGTAAAGCTTACCACAAGAGGACTTATGCCTTTGTTTGATATTCTCAAGGAGGATGTAAATCCAAATTCCCCTCAACAATTAACTGATGAAGGATGAATAGCTTTGCAGAAAGTAGAGTAAGCTGTTAGTTAACAACAGATACATTATAAAGATTATGATCAATTGTTGGTTGTTTGTATTATTGCTACTGTGTTCACAACAGTCCTTTGCAAAAGGGACTATTAATGTGGATTCACCTTTCTTCATCTCCAAAGAAAGTTTTAACACCCTATTCTAAAGTTGGTGCTGTGTTAATACAGAATTGTAAGCCAGAATCACAAAAGTATTTTGAGAAAGAACTTAATGAAACATTCCTTATTCCAAACAGCAATTCAATCAGTTATTGAAAAATACTAATATTTGGCCTATTACATGGAAAACTTTTTAGGCAAATTTGATAAGCATTATCCAAAAGACAAGTTGTTATAGTTTTCTTCTATGCATGCTTTTATATTTCCTGTAAATTTACACATGCAGCCCATAGAAAAGTGTTTATTGTATTTACAGAAATCTCATCTAATGAGAAAGCAGTATATGTAATTAGATCACATGTTCATTTTTTTGAGTTTCTTTCCTGCTTCAGTACAAATAATTGAATTATATGCTGTAGCCACTGTTTGAAATGCTGAAAAAAACAAGCTTTCAGTTTGCATACTCATATCCAGTATATGGCTCATTGTTTATAATTGCTTAAAATAGTTCCTTTTTTAGATACTGCTAATTCTCAAATTTCACAGCTTAAATACAGCTTAATTTAAGGAATGTGTACTGTTCCTTAACTTTATAAAACATTTAAGACCTCATACTGGATTGCCTGGACCCGAGGGCAATGCCACAGCAGATTTGAATACCAGGCAGGTTATAGGTCTTACAGGAAACAATTGGCCATACAATCTTATTCTTTACATTATCAAAATAGTAATAGCTTGAGACAATATTTTGGTATTTCTAGAAAGTGTGCAAGTCAAATTGCAAAATCTTGTTCTCAGTGTCCTCAATTTCTTCATAATGGTGTTAATCCTTGAGGACTTATAACTAATCATTTATGGCAAATGGATGTTACTCATTTTTGATTTTGGAAAATTAAAATATGTACATGTGACTTGACACCTTTTCAGGCTTTCTAGTTGCAACTGCTCTAACAGGAAGGACTACTAAAAGTGTAGTTAGTTATTGCCTACATTATTTTTCTATGCTTGGTGCTCCATATCAGATTGTAGATAATGGAACTGGCTATTGCAGTCAAACATTAGAGACATTTTGTTGACAGTTTAATATTACTCATTACTGGGATTTCTTATAATCCTCAAGAACAAGATATTGTGGAACTTTAAAATAATATCTTCATAACTCTCTGAGTCTGGGAGTGTTGGATTCTAAGATCCAAAACCAGGGGACTCGCTCTCACAGAAACACACACAGTTGAAACTTGCTGCAATAATATGAGGTTTAATGATACTAGTGCACTAGGACTCTCTTGAATACAGGCAAGGGAGCCCCAAACAAAAGCTGGGAGTAGTTCTTATACAGAGTTCATGAGGGCAAACCACAAAGTCTGACCTTTCCAGGTCTGGTCTCTAGGTGACTCAGATTATGACAAAGAGTGTCCTGGAATGTGTCTGTATGCTCTGGGCCTTCCTCACTTACAGGTCAGCTCCCTTCTCTGTGGTCTGAGGAATGTTAATCAGCCTCTCCCTTCTTCCTCTGAATGTTAATCTAGCAAGTGTCCTCTGATGATGGAATGTGCCCCTCATGGGATGTGTCCTGGGACAGTGGGGTTCTTTCAAATTTAAATTCAAACCGAGATCTAAAAGTCCTACAGGAGGAGTAGCTACTCTCACTTCTGCCCTGGTTTTGGAAGGAAATTTTTAAAAAATAGCTTTTAAAAACTAAAGAGGGGGAATTATACCCTCCAAAGTCACCAAACACACACCTTGTTTTTAACTTATTTATTTGAATTTTTTGCATACTGATGCTAAAGACCAGTCTGCAGCCGACTGCCACTGGGATCCAGACACTTCCAGCTCACTTGCCAGGGTCAAATGGAGAGACTCCCTAGCTAATACATGGAATGATCCCAGCCCTGTTTTAATTTGGGGTAGTGATTTGGTCTGTATTTTATCACAAAATGAAAAAGGAGCCCGATGACTGTCTGAAAGATTGGTCTGTCAAGTGGATACAGATCCTGAGCCTAATGATTATGATTCTAATGATGAAGATGGCTCAAAATTCATATGAGCCAGCTGATTTAACCTGGTGTATAGTGTCCACTCTTTCTAGAGAGTGTTTTTTTATCAATATTCAAAGCCATCCACTATATACCTGGTGGCCAGACCTTGTATTTGATCTCTGCCAATTAGCAACTGGATTAGATAACTGGGACATTCCTGCTTACAACTTTATTTTCTACATTGCTTGGATAATCCTGTTGCTTTTAACCTTGGAAATTTGTATCTGAAACAGATTGGTTGCCTTCACACAGGATCACTCTCAGCAAGCTCAGCTATTCACCATGGCAGTTAACCATCGCTATGAAAAAATGCATTGAGTGCATGCTCACAAGTCCTTTGATCTGTCTGTATGGGAAAGAGTGTGCCAAAGATGGCCAGTAGTCAAAGACAGTTAAGAGTGTTCTTGAACTCCTATAGGCCTAAGACAGAGACATATTTCAGTAATGCTATGTATGTTTTCCATGATGGATAATAAGGAACAGCAGTATAGACACTGACCTAAGGCAGGCATGATTGCCCAGCCACTTTTTACCCTAGACAGAATGATGGAAAACATGTAAATCTTGTGCTCCTGTACAGTTGCTGGCACTGCTCATATTTTAAAAACTAATAATGGGGAATTGTACCTTCCACCCAGCCTTGAGCAGGCCAGAAAGACCTTGATTACCACAATAGACCAATAATAGGTCCTAGGTGGAGTTACCCACCCAGGCTGTGCATACAGCCTACTACAGGAACTTAGAAGAATAGATTGCCTGCTGAGCTTGCCTTAAGACATCTTTGACTGTAACAAAGGATGGGTTCTCCCACCCATATCCGCCTGAAACAAGAATAGGTTCAGTGGGACTTTCCCTTTAAATAGAAGAGCTGAATATTAAAATTTTAACCTGGATCAGAATATTTTGTCTTGGCTTCATGCTTTTCTCACCTCTCCATTTCCCTTTTTTATTTTCAGTCTTCTTTCAGGTGAACCAAATTTTTCCATGGCTGCAGACTGCGACACAAAAGCTCTGAACAGTGTCCTGAATTTCCCAGTTTTCTGCTCTGGAGAGGCAACACCAACATGCTATCCTGCTAGTTAAACCCCCCATGGCCTTCTGCCTGCACCTGAGGCTGGAGGATCTATCCTCTACCACATAGTGAGTCTGTTCCTTCAAGAGGTAGCCTGGGCAGTTCAGACAATTGTGGAAAAATAAAAATACAACAGAGGCTAGAGAGATGATTCAGAGGTCAAAGAGTATTTGTTTCTCTTGCAGAGAACTAGGGTTCAATTCCCAACATCTCATGGTGGCTCATAACCATCTACAAATTTAATTCTAGAGGGTCATATGACCTCTTCTGACCTCTGTGAGCACCAGGCATGCACATGATACACACACATGCAGGAAATCACTCATACAAATAAAATTTAAAAATCTACAAAAAGAAAAACACACCAAGCACAGCTAGCAAGCTGATAACTCAGTGTGTAAGGGCACTGGCCACCAAACCTGACAACCTGAGTCCTATTGTGGTGTTCCATTACAGAACACCCTGAGTTCCACATGGGAGGAGAGAGATGACTTCCACAAGTTGTCTTCTGACATGCACATACATGCCATGACATGTATACATGTACAAAAATAAAAAACACAACCTAAAGACTATCTAAAAAGACCAAAGCTTACCAATAATAACCACTTTAGATTTTTAGTACTGTGGCAGTTAAATATATTCAATAATTGTATAGCAACAGTACCGTGTAGCTCCAGAACCCCTGCCCTGTAAGTAGTCATACTCCATTTCCAGCTGGGAGACAGTTCATCAGCAAATCACTCAATGTGTTCAAGAGTGAAGATCTAGAAACCCATAAAAAAAGCCCAAGACAGTGGCACACACTTGCATTCCCAGTAGAAAAGGTGGGACACACAGGTAAGCAGAGACAATAGGATGAAAGAGGATCCATGGAGCTCTCCAGTCAGCTGGCCTAACCTACTTGGCAAAATTCCAGGCAAACCTTATCTAGAACAAAAAAGGAAACTCTGGGGGATCCTCTGACCCTCACATGCATGTGCTCTCATGTTCATCCTTCCACACACAAATACACACATGTGAACACACACATACACACACACAATTGGTTTTGGATCACAGCTCTTAAAGTGCTCCAAGAATGAATTGTAGGGGAGTGAAAATGGTTTTTGTTTCTTCACCTGCAACACTCAGAGGTTCCAACACAATTCAGGACTAATAATGGGCTGTCAGTAAATGCTTAGAGCCCATTCTGGCTCTATCCAAAGGCTTAGCTATGGACCTCTTCTCCCTCTCTGGATCCTGTCTGTCAGGTCACTGGGACTTCTGTGGTAACAAAGAAAGAGACAATTGCCTCCTTCCAGATGTCGAGCAACAGAGGCCAGTACTAAAAGGTTCCAGTGTTATCCCCAGCTCTGTCCAGAGCCCCATTCCAAAACTAAGAGTTACAAAGGCCTTTAAACTCCACACTTACCACCTCAGGGTGTGGTCCACCAAAATCTGCTCATCCAAGCCCCTGGGTCTAAGGTTTTGAAAACAGTCAAACATGAAATGGCTACCTCTCAGTGTCAGCAATCCTGGAAGGGCCCTGAGCCTCCTGTCTGCCAGCACCTATGGCTGCCTCTGGCCTTAGAGCTTCCTTATGGCCCCACATAGTCCAAAGCTCCTCCCATCAGCCACTATGCAACCCCAGGCTAAGACTGAAAGTTTCTGATCCATGAGAAAATGAGAAATCTCCCCCCAAAAGGCCTTACCCATCCTCCAAACCTCAGCAGGTACAGATACTTGTTGCCTACAACCCTGACAATCTGAGTTCCATCCCTAGGACTCACATGGTAGAAAGAAAGAACAGACTTCCACAGGTTGTCCTCTGACCTCCACATATCCACTGTGGCATGTGCACCCACATATATATACAAAATGAATAAATAGAATTTTAAAAATTATATTTCTTCACCTGAAACACGAGATAGCTTCTAATTATTAATAGTATGCATCTAGAAAATGTTTGGGGGGTTTGGGGGTGGGAATTGGCAGGGTTTTGTTTGTTTGGAGACAGGGTCTCAGGTAGCCCATGCTGCCTTTGAATTTGCTACATACAGACAACAGTGATCTTGAATGTCTGATTCCCCTGCCTCCAACAACCTCATTTTATTATATATGTGAACTACCACATCTAACTTATGCAGTGCTGGGTAGTGAATACTGGGTCCTGTGTGTACCATTAAGCACTCTATCCACCAAGGAGCATTCTCTAGAAAACATAAAGTATCACTTTATGGTAATTGTAGGGTGGTAGTGGCACACACTATTAATCCCAGAACTTGGGAGGCAGAGACAGGCAAATCTCTGAGTTCAAGGCCAGCATGATCTACAGAGCAAGTTCCAGGATAACCAGGGCTACACGAACAAACATATCTCAAAAGAGAAAGAAAAGAAGTGGGATGGGGGCGGGGAGAGACAGAATATGGAAGCTCTGCACACGCTTACTTAGCTGAGACATTGATGAAAGATGTGGGGAAATAAGTAGGCACATTAGCATATTCATTAGCATATTCATTAGCTGAAGGGTTACAGTAGTAACCAATACTCAGACATATTGGAACAAGAAAAGGTACACACTCAAACATGCAGAAGGACTCAGAAGGAGAACCACATATGTGTCATAAAGGCACATGTTTTTAAAAGCAGAGTCTCATGAAATGCTTCCTAATGCTAATAATATTCACGGTTGTTACCTTCTTGAGAAATTCACTCTAATGAATTAACCAATGTATTTTAAGAGCATCTTATATGTCTTGTTCCCAGGAAGAATGTGTACAAGATTTGGTTTCAATTGCTCCAACCACGTGTAGAACACAGTGAAATGAAATTTTTTTCTGTGTATTAAATAAGAGTTCAAAAAGTACTCATCATCATAGTCATTATTTTATTTATTTGTTCATTGAACAGATAATAGTGAAAATGAAAATACATTTATTTTATACTCTTTGAGACTCTTCAAAATGTTTTACTTATGTGTGCGTGTGTGTGTGTGTGTGTGTGTGTGTGTGTGTGTATGTGTGTATGTACATTCATATGTGTATACAAGAGGACACATGTGGAGGTCAGAGGACAACATATGGGAGTCAGTTATTTCCTATAAGGGCCTTACGATGGAGTTCAGCTTGTCTGGACTGCCAGCAAGTGTCTTCACTACCTGAGCTATCTTGCTGGCTCGTCTCTTTTTTTTATTTATTTGCTTTAAAAAAAAAGCAGATGGGTGACAGAGTCTCTGCTATCAAATCAACTTACTGCTTATCTGAGAAGGTCAGACAAACCAACATCCATTTCTTGAAACACAGTGGTGGCACCAACACCAGGCTGAAATAGTAGCATAGTTTAATTCTTCTAGTTTTCTGGGAACCTTTAACAATTTTAACTCTTTCGTGAATAATTTGCATTAGGCCTCGGGTCAATAATTTAGAATAGCTTTAGCAGGTGTAACATTTTTGTATGAAATAACCAAAGGCACCATTTTGAGCAGATGAGTCGTCAAAAGGCATTTCTACTGAGCATATGAAGCACATGAAGATCTGTGCTAAGCCAGCTCTTCTGTCTACATAACTGTGACTGTGCAAAGGTGCTAGAGGTACCATGACCCTAACACCTTACAACTGCATGGAATAGAGGGTATCTGGTAAATAACTGTCAGTTTGAACTGATCCTCTCTTTACTTCCTTCATCCCTCAAGTTATCAGTATCCCTGAAGAGACACCATGACCACATCAACACTTATAAAGAAAAACATTTTAATTGACACTGGCTTAGAGTTTCAGAGGTTCAGTTCATCATGGCAGGAAGCATAGCAGCTCACTGACCGAGAATTTACAAACTCCTGTCTCTAAGATCTGTACAGTATTCCACCTTTGTTCCTGTTTATAGAAAATCTTAGCAGCAGAAACTGGAGGTTATCATCTTTTGTCTCTAGGGAACAATATAAAATTTTTTATTAGATGTTTCATTTAATAAATATTCTTCTATGCCATGCTAGCAAGTGTCAAAGTCCATACTCATTCTCTCTGTCTCTCTGTCTCTCTGTCTGTCTCTCTCTTGCTGTTTTTGCATGTATCTGTGTGTGTATGTGCATATACATATATGTGGATCTGTCTGCCTCACACTGTTTCAAATTTCTCCCCTGCTATTTCACTATCACTCAGTTCTCTGATCACATTTCTCAAATTTTGTACAATAAATATTATAGCCTGAACATGAAATATTATTTCCACAGATTGGCTCATTACCCATCTATCTTAGGTAGAGTTTCTAGTGCCGTGAAGAGACAACATGATCACAGAAATTCATATAAAGAAAAACATTTAATTGGGACTAGCTTTCAATTCAGAGGATTAGTCAATTATCATCATTAAGAAAACATGGCAGCTTGCAGGCAGACATGGTGCTGAAGAAGGAGCTGAGTTCTACATCTTGACCTTCAGGCAGCAGAATGAGACTGAGTCACACTCTGTGTAGCTTGAGCATATAAGACCACAAAGACTGTTCCCACAGTAACATACTTTGGGCAAGACCACACCTGCTTCAAGAAGATCACACCTCTTAAAAGGGTCACCCTTTATGTGCCAAGCATTCAAACACATAAGTCTACGAAGCCATTCCTATTCAACCCACACACCTTCTTACTTGTCTGACCTTGGAAGAAATTTAACACTAGTCCTTAACTGATCCAGATAGTTTAAATTTTGTTTCTTTTAGTAAGATCTAGTAATAAACTTGTTCTCATTCAGATAAAAGCTTTCCCTATGCAGAACCCAAACCTGATTAGGGATGAAGCACCTCAGAGGGGGATTTGTTTTGCTACATCATCCTCATGATTTACTGACCACGCTCTGCTCCCTACAAGTCTAATCATTCATCCCATTAAAATATTTCAGAAGGATCTTGAATTTAGAGTAGTAATTTAATCTTTGATTAGCATTCTGTCTAGTGTTGTCTAGGTCAATCTGGGGATTCACCACACATTATCAATACCATATTCACCTGTAATTCTATGATAGATTGAGCCCTCCAATTTTAGCTGCTACGTTTTCTATGATTCTATCATCTTCTGTCTGTGGAAAGGCCATTCGTCCAGAGACAATGGCAGGAAAGGGGTCGCCAAGCAGCTGTTGAGAGCCAATTTGTAGTGGTGACTGCCGAGGTTGGTCCAAAGGCTAGAACAGATGGAGTGACTGATGGGTGGACCCAGGAGAGGGAGCATTGGTCTGGCAGACACAAAAGCACCAATGGTTCTCGGGTGGAGACTGTCAAAATCAATAAATGCTGAAGATGGAGCCGGCAGACTTCAGATGGGACCACTGGGTTGGGGGAGCCAAGTGGTCAGGAGCTCGCCCAGCTCTCTCTGCTACCCCTCCTCAACCCTTCAACTGGGCTACTGAAACTGGCCACTCACGACTTCATTACCATCGAATTTGCATAGACTCGCCTCCCCCTCTCAGCCTCCATGTGCTTTCCAGTCCAATTTAAACAGACTTTGGAGTAACCTGGGGCTGGATAGGTTCCTCCTTATCTCTGAGGACCTGTCACTCTCGAACATTGCATTGCCTAGCCATATCTTTCTCTGCTTTTCAAGGAACTAGAATGTCTTCAGCCAGGATAAAGAAAGACTCTGCCCCCAGTTCCGAACAGAAGAAACTAAGGAAGGCCAAGGTGCTGATTTTGGCTCCTTCCCTCCATATGGGAAATGTTTCTTCCCCTCAACCTTCCCCAAGGAGTGTGAGGAGGAGACACTGGAAGAAAATGGTGTCCTCTCTCATACCTGGGAGCCCTCAAGCAAGAGAGCAAAACAGTGACCCTGCCAGGTGGTGCTGATGTGGCCAGCTGTGCTGGTCACTCTTGGCTGATCCCTGTGAAGAGCCCGACAGGGCTTGCACATGTGGGAAACAATCCTCCAGCTGATGGGAAAGAACAGAGACGCCTCGTCTCTCTCTGTGCCTTCCCATCACTGCTCCTCCCAGTGACCTGCTGTCTGCCCAGCCAGCCCACAGCACCTCAGCAGCATGCCTCATCCACTAGGTTGTACCCCAGATTGCCCTGTGTGGCATGGAATTTGAACAGAAGAGCAGCATCAGCCCTGTGACCAGGTGGCTTGGGATCTGGAGACAGAAGGAGGGGTCTTGGAGGCATGGTGGGTCTCCATGTACTCTTCCCCTGTTCCTGAAGAAAGAAGAGAACAACATGTAGAGCTCTCTGCCTGGTGGACAGTAACTCCTGTGGTGTCATTTATTCTGGTTCATCTCTCTTTTCGACTTTATTGTCTGTCTGTTGGTTTACAAGAAACATCTCTTTTGTGATGACCCTTTTATACATGCACATGCACACTCACAGGCACACTGTAAAAGCCAGAGTCCATGGTTCTATGCAAGTGACCATAAACACATCCTATGCCAAGCCCTAAGGACTTGAGCCATGAGGCCATGAGGCGGGTTGACTATACAGAGCACTCTTGTAGGACTTTGGAAGTCACAAGGATCCAGATACTAACTTTCCTTCATGATGCCCAGACCTCCACTTTATCAGAGGAGGTAAAATGGGCCTAGAGCTGTACTCTAACTAGCCCTTCTGCATTTAACCCACAGACTTTTGCACTTGTCTGAAAAGATCCTTAGATTCATGGAGGTTTTCTATAAAGTCAGTTTTGCAGAACATCCTTCTCTTGCACCATAAAATTGGCATGGAGTAATACTGGACTTTACTATCTCTTCATGGTATCCTCTTCTGATGCTGCCTGTGTCCAGGACTACTTGCCCAGTGGCAAGGGGTAGCCTGGCCTTAAAGGAAACTTGTTCTCATCTGATTTGGCTCACCACCGAGGGACCTGTGTTGACCAGAGGACCTCCTGGGTTTGGCTATTCTATGTGGCATGCTGGATGGAATAGTGGAGTGGGCTTGCTGCTCTAGCTCAAGAAAACCTGGAGAGCAATGTGCTCTCCATAGTGTGGTATGAACTGTCTCCACTGTGCAAGCTCACTGCTAGATCCCTCTGCTTCTTGGCTGCCCTTCCTATTGCTTCAACTTCATAGATCGGAGTCACTGATGTCTTTTCTCTCTGTACATAATTCACCAAGCACTACTGAGGAGGACAAAGGGTCCTGAGGGCATCGGTGGAGGAAAAAGATGAAGAGTCCTCCTTTCTGCTTGTCCTCAGGAAGGGTGTGGTTTGGGTCTTCCTGACTGTAGTCACCCATCCTCATTCTGCCCATTCTTATCCCAGGCTTGCTTCTGAACACCATCTTCTTCTACTCAGAGATCACAATGGTGAAATAGGTGTAGAATTGAGGGTTAGTGGAGTTTCTTGGGGAATGGGCTCATGGGATAGGCACCTAGGTTTAGGGATCTGGTGGAGAAGTAATGGTCCAACTTTACTGAAGGACAAGGTTTAAAAGTTGGCCAAAGATGAGCAGACTTGAGTCTACAAAGGCTTCCTGTAAGTCAGGCTGAACTCAAGGCTTTAGGCTCTGTCTGTCTGGTTCCCAAGAGAACAAACTGGTATATTGCTTGAAGAGTGCAGCTGGTGTGTAGTAGTGGTGATATGTGAGCGTGTGGGGATATCCAAGCTAGATAGAGGCTTATAAACCAAGTCCAAAGGTCAGATAATGGATTGGAGAGTCTCAAACTAGAGTACACAGGGTTGAAAGACTGCCTCTGCTAAAACCTTACTGTGTGGCTTAAAGCAAGCTACCTCACATCTCCGGGCCTTAGTTTCCATAGCTGCAGCATAGCCCAGGGAATTGAAAGTCAAATGATATTGATAGAAGCTTCATTGGCTAAGGAGTTCTTTTAATTATTTGATGTGGGGAAACTGAGGTCCAGAGAGAGCAAAGACTATGCCCGATGTCACACAAGATGTCAGTGATGGTGCTGCAGCTGGATCCTAGGACTTCTGTTTTTAGCTCACAGAATCTATCCCCAGGGAAGGTGAATAGGGGGTGAGATGAGGTGAGTCTGTCTGTCTTGCTCTTTGGACAGAGGACAAGATACTAGGTAAGGAGAAGAGGTGAAGAAAGATGTACCAACATGTAGCAAGACAGATTTAAAAAACCACAAGCCCAGTAATTCTCCCCCGAGCCCCATCATGCTCCAACCCTGAAATCCAGCTAGAGCTAGGGTCAGGTCCAAGTTCAAGTCTGAGAGTTTGCATTTGCTCCTGGGGCTGGAGATCAGGAGGTTGCACAAGCTGCAGTTAGCCTTATCGCCAACAGGGGGCCTGCCTGCCCATCGTGGTCTGAGACTCAGGTCAGAGCTGCTTCAGGCTCCAGTGGTCCAGGGAGCTGTAAGTGGATAGGTGCAGGACAGAAGCTACCAGGACCTGCAGGAAAACAAAGGCAAGTTAAAAGTTCATTGCAGGCTTGCGAGTAGGCAGGCAGAGGGACCCGGATGCCCATGTCTTTTCTGTGCCCTTTTTCCATCAACACTAACATCTCTATCAATCCAGTTACACCCATTCTCCTCCAGGACCCCACATGTACAGAGGCTGTAGCTGTAAATAGCAAGTCTTCTGTGGCCCTTAGGAGTCAAAGCCACCGATGAAGTCAACTGTGGAAGAGAAGGGGCGAGTCCTGAAGGCTATGTCTTGAAGGTGAAGAACCCCACATCATGGACCCATTTTTGGGTAGCCCAGACTGGAAAGGGGTGGGTGGGGCCGGGAACAGCCACATCCAGAATCTGGACACAGGGGCAGGACTGTGTGGAGCAGTGTGTGTGTGTGTGTGTGTGTGTGTGTGTGTGTGTGTGTAGGGGGTGGGTGTATGGGGGGTTGTCAAGTGTTGCACCTCCCCTTCCCCAGCATGTGAAGAGAGGTGGTCAGATTGAAGGAAAGCCTATCTGACCCAATCTATACAGTTACATATAGTATAGGAAAAACTGTTCTGGGGCCTTGGACTGAATATTTAGACATTTGGGTCTTAACTCAGAGTGGTTATGTAGACCCAACCCATTCCTGGCATCTCTTCTTTCTTTAGGTGAGGGGGCCCTATCCATGGTGCTGAAAAGATGCCCCCCTCAACTCTTTTGGGGTGGGGGAGACACACTTACAGCTGTCTTCCTCTTCCAGGAATACTTTGCTCACATAAGAGGCAAACAGGAAGCCAACATAGCTGAGAGAGGGGATAACAATAAGGAAGAGAAAAAGAAGTTGTCCCTGTCCCCTCTACCCACCTGACACAATGCATTGTCCAAAGCAAAAAAGTAAAAGTAAATGATTCTTTGATTTAATCCTTTTTTACATACACACCTACAGGAGCGCAGGAGTGTGCACCTCACCCTTGAGTTTCCTAAGCTGCTGCTTCTGCTACTGATGTCGCACAGCTCCCATCCTCTACCTTTTTCTTTGTGTATGAATGTTTTGCCTTCATGTATGTGTGTGCACCACATGTGAGCTTATGACCCATAGATGTCAGAATAGAGGATCAAATTCTCTACATATCTTTGCCAACTACCATGTAGGCAGACTTTGGCATGGTGAATAGTGTGTTATGAGGCTACAGGGAACATTTTATGCTGAGCTCATGTCCTTAACCTGTAAGCAAAGACTTTACTCCTAGGCCTATCCAAGGCTCCGTGGAGAAACCCACAGAGCAACATACACAGGTGAGAGCTGCTCAGAAGCACCCTTAGTAGGCAGGCCATTCCATTCACACAGAGATTCATGTCCAAGGTCGACCTTTGCCCTGTGGCTCATCTGATCTAGGTGGACTCTGCTCTGCTGCCATGGGCTTCCCTTGCAGCACTTGCTCTGCCTCTGCCTCTACTCATCTCCTGTATAAGACAACAGTCTTGTTCACCACCACAGCCCTGTTTCAAGTTGTATCTTAATATAAAAGAAAAGGCAGATGTCTTAGGTTGGCGTGGAAGTGTCTGCCTGGAACCCCATCACTCCTGTAGTAAAAGCAAGATTTTCAGTTTAAGAACACTCTGGTCTACATAGAACGACTTCTCAAAGGAGAGGGGAGGGTGGGATGGGAACTCTGGAGAGATGGCTCCAGGGTTAAGTGTTCTTGATTCCACTCCAGAGCCAGCTGATAAGTATCTGTCATTCCAGTTCTCTTTTCTTGTCCTTCAAGGAAACCTGCACCTGTGTGATATCTTTTCACATGGACACAGACATGTGCACATGTGTGCACACACACATTTGTTCACTTTTTGTCTGTCTTAAATAGGGCTGCAGGAATTGTTCCATCTGTGAGATGAATCTCTGAGCTTCACCTTGCCTCTGGTGGACTGAGAAGGTATCTCTTCCTCAACTGGTACAAAGTAGAGCTGGAGCTGAGCTGCCTTCTCCCTCTCTGTGTATTTATATTTCAGGACTTTGCTGGTTCAGAGGAGGTAATTAACTGTTTCAGTTTAAAAGCCCTCCTGTTGGGTCACAGTCTGCATGGGAGAACAAAAGTAAACAAGCAAAAGGGAGTGCTATCATCAAAGAACTCGCACATACCTTTCTTCATTATGAAAAGGGAACCACAAGAGCCATTTGCCCAGACACCATTTGCTGCAGGTGCTGCAGATCACCCATTCAGTGCAGTGTCCCTGCACTTTCATTCTTTTGAATGGTAAATCAAGAATTATCAGTTCATAATTTAATAAGGCAGGCTTACTGAGGGTCCAAACATGCTGGAGATAAGAGAAGAACCACCTGTGCCCTGGCTGAATAGCTGTAAATGATGCTGGCAAAATATTCTGTTAGGTAACTTCCTCTAGCTACATTGTGGAAAAGGGATCAAAAGTTTCCTCTTCAAGTGAACATCAAGAACCAGTTGTTGGGGTTGGACACCTAGCTCATTTGGTAGAAGTGTTTGCCTAGTATGCTCGAGGACCTGGATTTGATCCCAACTCACACAACCTGGATGTGGTGGGTTTCACTGGTAATAGTAACTGTCAGGAGGCAGAGACAGGGGTGATCAAGAATTTCAAGATCATCCTCAGCTACACAGAAAGTTTCATGACAATTTGAATTACTTTTTGTTTTAGGTTTTTTGGTTTGCTTTTTTTAAAATGTGGGGCAGGGGGGAAACAAAACTGAGCAGTGGTGGCAAATGCTTTTAGTCTTAGCACTTGGGAGGCAGAGGCAGGTGGATCAGAAGAGAATTCAAGGCCAGCCTGGTTTACAGAGTGTGTTTCAGCACAGCCAGAGCTATACTAAGAATGCCTGTCTCAGAAAAACAAACAAACCAAATTTTAGAAATATATTTACTGTATTGTGTGAATGTGTTGGATGGGCTGGCACATAGGCCATAGCATGAATAAGGGAGTTTCTCTTCCCTTCAACTTTAGGTAGGCTCTGGGGATTTAACTGAGGTCAGTGGGTTTGTGCAAGTGTCTTTACCTACTGAGACATCTTGCCAGGCCAAGAACAAATTTTTATATTAAACTCTTGCTTTCTTCTTTGTAGATATGTTTCTCTATCCATCACCAAGACTTGGAAACATGCAGGGCCACATCTCTTCCAGGCTGTCCATAGTGAGTAACAAACAGACAATGACACTGGGGTCAGAAATTACTGTCTCCGTGCTGCTTCAGCAGTTTCTAAGGTATAGGCACAAAGAATCTTTCGTCCATAATGGAAGCTATAGCAATGTACTGAAAGAAGTGAAAATGCCCAGAAGCATGGCACAAGAGGGCTTGTCGTGATGCAAACTAGGTTAAGCTTCATGTCACCGAGTTGCTAGAGCAAGCCCTCAACTCCCTGTCTTCCCAAAGCAGAATACCACATGTAGATAATTAAAATCTGTTAGGGTATTTATTAGTCATCCACACAGCCAGGAAGGGAGAAAAAGTTAGGTTAGGCAATAATGTGTGTATTAGCAAAACAAAGTGAAAAGGAGTGATTTTAGCAATGCCTAAATTAAACCATGCTTCCCCTGAACTACTTTTCATACTGCCAAGGGTTTAAAGCTATATGTATATATGACAAAAAAGAATATAATATATACTGACAAAAAAGAAAAAAGAAAGAAAAGAAAAAAGAACAACAACAAAAAGCCCCCAAAACCTTCCAGAGAATAACTTCTTATAGATAGGGTCTCGTGTATCCTAGGCTGTAATGGACGATAATTTTCAACTTCTTCCCTCTAACTTCCACCTCCCAAGTGCAGGGATATCACAGGCTGAGTACTTTCTGTATGTCAGACAAACACTCACTAAATAAATTGAGGTACATCCCTAACTGATGGCTCTGCCCTCTCCCTTTTTAGAGACATGGTCTTGCTGGATAGCCTTGGATTAGCCTGGAACTCACTATATAGACTAGACTCAAAATTATGGTGCTTCTTTGTCTCTGCCTCTGGAAATTTGGGCTTGCAAGCATATGCCACCACACCTAGCCTATATTTTTCCTTCCAGGTGGTAAATTGAGATATTTAAATATATTTTAAAATAAGTGTCTATGTGTGAGCAAGTGTGAATGCCATGGCACGAATATGGAGGTCAGAGGACAACCTGAGGATTGGGTCCTTCCCATCATACAAAGTTTCCTGGTTTGATTTTAGTTTGGTTTGGTTTCGTTTTTTTGCAACAGGGTTTCTCTTGTATGTAACCCTGGCTGTCCTGAAATCAATTCTGTAGACCAGGCTAGCCTCAAAGGACAACCTGTGGATTGGGTCCTTCCCATTATACAGAGTTTTTTGGTTTGATTTTGATTTGATTAAGTTTTGGTTTTTTTTGAGACAGGGTTTTTCTTGTATGTAACCCTGGCTGTCCTGAAACCAATTCTGTAGACCAGGCTAGCCTGGCCATCATACAGAGTTTGAGGATCAAACTCAGGCCATCAGGCTTGGCAGCAAGGGAACTTACTGGCTAAGCCATCTCACTGACTCCAATATTTTAAAGGATCATCCTTTTCTAGAATAAATTCACAAGTATTTTAAAGGGTTGTACTTTTCATCTTCATTCATATGTGTTTCTTTAAAGTCAACACTGAAAAGAAAAAGATGGCTGGGTGGCTTTGAGGGATGGCAGTGGTGGTGGTGATGGCTGCAGCCGTGCACACCTTTAGTCCCAGCATTCTCAAGGTGGAGGCAGAGAAGAGGAAGGTGGATTTCTGAGTTTGAGGCCAGCCTGGTCTACAGAGTGAGTTCCAGGAAAGCAAGGATTACACAGAGAAACCCTAACTCTAGAAACCTAAAAGAAAAAGGATGGGGAAGAATAGGAGAAGGGGAAGGGAAAAGGGAAAGGGAAGAACATGTGGAGGGTAAGGGGAATGGTGATGGTATACTTTTTTTTAGATAAACATTTCAGCAGTCTTGGCTAGTCACCTGCTCCCTATGCAGGGTTATGCAGCCAAGGATGACCTTGAGCTCTTGATCATCTTAGTTCACTTCTCAAGTCCTGGAAGAGCTTAACCTGTTTAGGCAATGCTGGGGATCCAGTCCACACATGCTAAGGCAAGCAGGGTACTGATTGCACTCTACCCCAGCTCTCCAAAAAAATACTCTACTTATTTTTTTAAATTACATTTATCTACTTTGCGTGTGGGAGTAGGAAAGTTCCAGTGTGCCACAGCCCACATGTGGAAGTCAGAGGACAACTTGTAGGAGCTGGTTCTCCTCTTCCATTATGAGGATTCCAGGGATCCAACTCAGGTCATCAGGCAAAGCCCCTTTACCAGCTGGTTCATCTATCTATACACACTGCATTGGTTGTTTTTAAGAAGGAGGAGGCTTTGATAACTGTGGTCTGATCACCACAGAAGGCTGTCCTTTGGGACTACCCACATAGGCAGTGTCTTCTTTTCCAAGTATAACATGCCACAGTGCCCTACAAATGAGTGCTGTAGGGTATGTGTGCCACCCTAGAAAGGTAGATTTGTTGGGAAGAATTGAGAACCAGGGAAATGCATTGGCAGATTAAAACAATCCCAGAGTGAGCTAGTCTGATGACCCAGAGTGAGCTAGCCTGATGACCCAGGTGTAATTCCTGGGACTCAAACTTAAAAACAAAACAAAACAAAACAAAAGCACTGGGTGTGGTTGGCATATACCTTTAATTCCAGAACTCAGGAGGCAGAAGAATTCAGTTCACTTCAATATGGATCTACATATTGAGCTCTAGACCAGCCAGGCCTACATAGTGAGACTCAGTCTTAATACAAAATTAAATTTTACAGATGGTGATGCAGGTGTAAGATGCAGGGAGATAGAAAGCTGAAAGAGATCTGCTCAGAAGCATGCAGCACATCCAGCCTGGAGTATGCCACAAAGCAGCAGAAACAATGAGAGATCCTGCTTCAGCAAAGTGGAAGGCAAAGATCGACTACTTAATGTTGCCCTCAGACTTCTACACTCACACTGTTGAAATATGGTGCTACATTCTAAATACACAGGGAAGCAGAGAAACAGAGTCAAAGACAGACAGACAGACAGACAGACAGACAGACAGACAGATGGACAGACAGACTGGCAGACAGACAGAAGAAAATAGCTATGAAGTAAAGGCTTCCACAGCTTTCCTAGAAATCAACCATCAAAGAAAGTTGTTTGTATGCTAAAATTGTATCGTGAGAGGCAAGAACATGATTTGCTGTTATTTAAAAACCACTCATTAGGAAAGAAATAGATTAAATATTGTCATAAGTATGGTAACGATAAGCTACTCTGTCTCAACTGTGAGCTAAACTGTTGTACATTGATTCTAAAACTAGAATGCAGCCTGAAGAGATGGCATGGCAGTTAAGAGCTCTGGCAGCTTCTGTAGAAGATCCAGGTTCAGTTCCTGGCATCCATGTTTGGGAGGTCACAACTGCCTGTAACTCCAGTTTCAGGGAATTGGACACCTTCTGTCCTTTGCAGGTACCCAGAGTTATGAGTAAATAATTAAATAAATATATACAAATTTAAGTAAAATATATAAAATTGAGCTGCAGAGGTGGCTCAGTAGTTAAGAGCACTGACTGCCATTCCAGAGGTCCTGAGTTCAATTCCCAGCAACTACATGGTGGCTCACAACCATCTGTGATGGGATCTGATGACCTCTTCTAATGTGTCTGAGGATAGCAACAGTATACTCACTCGCATAAAATAAATAAAGTCTTTAAAATTTTTATTTAAATTTGAAATGAGTGGCATGTTAAAAGCATACTTTTCCAAATATGTACTGAGAGCTCTAACAGGCCATCATATTCTAAATATGTCACAAGAAATCAGAATTTTATTATTACCATTGCCCAATGAAATAGAAATACTTGAAAGGATATGGTTGATTAAAAATTAAGATCCGGGGACTGGAGTTATTGCTGAGTGTCTCAGGATTTTCTGCTGTGGACAGACACCAGGACCAAGGTAACTCTTATAAGGACAACATTTAATTCATGCTGGCTCACAGATTCAGAGATTCAGTCCATTATTATCAAGGTGGTTGCATGGCAGTGTCCAGGCAGGCATGGTGCAAGAGGAGCTGATAGTTCTGGATCTTCATCTGGAGGCCACAAGCACAATACTGACTTCCAGACAGCTATGACTAGGGTATTAAAGCCCACGCCCACAATGACACACACTCCAGCAAGGCCACACCTACTTCAACAAAGTCATACTTCCAAACAGTGCAACTCCATGGGCCAAGCATATATAAACCATCACACTGAGTAGTTAAAAATACTAGCTGCTCTTCCAGAGGACCCTACTTCAATTTTCAGTACCCACTGGTAGCTCACAGTTAACTGTAACTCCAGTCTCAGGGATTAGATGCCTTCTTTTGGCCTTTGTAGGTACTAGGCATGCACAGAATACATACACACACACACACACACACACGCACACGAGCACACGCACACGTGCACATGCACATACATATATATATCTCCAGACCAAACTGAAGAACTATCAAAATGAAGCCTCTTACACTGACAGTAGTGTGGTTTTATGTAAACAAAGCAACAAATTTGATACTCCCATTTGACTATATTAATTTGTGAAAAGCATTTTTTTATTATGCCTAAAACCAATCATAATGTTAACAGGAGAAGACAGATCAAAGCTTTGAAGGGAAGCTATCCACTTTCTGAAACATCACACATCTGTGCTAGTTTTCCAAAGTTGCTATAACAAATCACCATGGAAAGATACTTGCTGCTAAGCAGGATGACCCAAGTTCAATTCCTGAGACCCACAGTGTAGAAGGAAATATTGGACTCCTCTAGGTTGTCATCTACCTTTCACATATGGCACAGGAACACCTCCTCAACCCACATCCACTCCAACTAAAAGTTAAAGTTGAAAGTTCTAAAGAACAAGAGATTTACTCTGTCATGGTTCTACAGGCCAAAGGTTTGAGCTCTAGATGTTAGCTGGGATCCCCTAGAGAACCTTTTGCCTATTAAAGTTTCTGTGGTGGGTGGCAGACACAGTAGCCATGTCCCTCAAGTTTCAGACCTGATGTCTTCTTGCATCTCTTATAAGGGTCACTGGGTGTAATACAGTAATTTCATCTGTATTTCCTTAACTACACTCTATACAGATGCTTTTTAATAGAGAAAGTTTCATTTATAGGGACTCTAGGTATTAGATTGAGGTCATATCTTTTGAGCAGTCACTATTCAATCTTCCATAGAAATCAACTGGAATAAGTGATTCCTTAAAAGAACTGCTGGCAAGTGGTTAAGATAACAGAGGTGAGTTCTTCCTATTAAAGATTCCTTCCATTGGTGCTAGGCATGGAGATGTCTGCCTTCGATCCCAGCATTTTGGTGATCTAGGCAGGTGAATCTCTGTGATTTCAAGATCAATTTGATCTACTTATCTAGTTCCAGGACAACTGGGGAGACAGAATAAAGGGATCACATCTCACTTTCCTGCTTTTCCCCCAAAACACACTCCTCTCTACATCTACTTAGATAATGGCACCTGGGCTATTTGAGGTCTTTGGTGGATCTTTACAGATGTCACTGTGTCCCTGGAGGCAGGACTCGTGGCTGTTACCATTTCATTGACCTTAGAGGTGGGTGCCTTGGGGTAACCTTAAATTCACACATGACCTCTCTGCAGCATTCACAGCTCCACTGGTGACTGTAACTGCTCACATGCTTCCAAACCTATGCTTTTGTTCTTGGCTGTTTCAAATACTGCCTGTCTTGGTACACTTGGTACACAGCTTGCTCCCCATGCTCCCTATACCTATTCTTTCCAACTTTGTTGCTCATCCAAACAAGAAAGGCACCTGCAAATGAGGAGAAGACTGTCCAATATATACGCAGAGCAATTCTACCCACTAAGAGCTCTGTCCATTAAGTCCTAGAAGCTCCTTCACCACTAAGTGAATGTGCTTCTAGATGCCTAAGATCCAGTTGAAGACAGGTCCACAGTTATGCAGTTGATTGCATTATTTTATTATGTAGCATTTGTGTGTGTGTGTGTGTGTGTGTGTGTGTTGTTGTTGTTTTGTTTTCTTTTGTTTTGTTTTGAGACAAGATGTCAAATAGCCTAGGCTGGCCTCAAACTCCCTGTATAAAATAAGATGACGTTGAACTCACTAGTTGGCTAGATTGGCTAGTCATTAACCCTAAGAACTTGCCTGTTTGGAATGGCTAGCTTGACCATTACAGACCTATGCCTTCACAGTCTGCTTTGGATCAAAACTCAGACCCTCCTCCTCATTCAGCAAGCATTCAAGTCATCCCATAAGGTCCCCAGTCTTGATCACATGGTCTTCCTGCCTCTATCAGCCAAGTTCTGGGATTACAAGCAAGGACCACCATGCTCAATAGATTTAGTTCATTTTTGAAACAAGAAGATAAAAGCCCTAAGGAGATCACTGAAAGACTTGAGGCCATGTTGAAGACACAGTCAGGACAGCCCAAGTCAATTGAATCTCAGCCAGATGCTTGTTCCACACCATGCTGTATGACACATAGCTTACAGTGACTCCATGGTAACATCCAAGAAGACTGGTAAAATAATAGTGTTGGTGACCGTTTGAATTTCTCTTGCTGTGATAAAACATCATGACCAAAAGGAATGTGGGGAGGAAGGGGTTTATGCACTTTATAACTTATAAGTCCATCACTGAGGAAAGCCAGGGCAGGATTTCTGGGCATGAACTTGAAGGCACCAAAGCAGAAGCATTTAGGAGTAATAATTTCTAGCTTTCTCTGCCTGCTTTCTAATTTACCCCAGAAAGGCCTGTCTAGGAGTGACACTGTCCATAGTGAGCTGGTCCTTCCTACTTTATTTATCAATCAAGAAACAAACAGTGCAGGCTTGCCCATTGACCAGTCTGGTGGTGGCATTTTCTCAACTGAGTTTCCATCTTCTTAAATGACTTCAGCTTCTGTCAGGCTGCCATGAAACTGGCACAGTGATGTTGACTGAGGATGGGTTTCCTGCACATGGCTCTCTGAACTCATGGAGCCTGGCACACAGATTAAAGGGTACCTGGTAAGCTGCATGGCTTTGCTTGTTCAGTCTCTGATTCTTCACCACATCTCTATAGGAAAAGGGGGACTGAATGAAACATGCCATGTTATGGGCTAAAAAAAATCCTGGCTGTCTCCATTTGAAGCCAAAGTACCTCATGAGGTGGAAGGCAAGACTCCTAATTTTCCTGGGCTTTACTCTAAAATTAAGCAGGTATCCAAGATCAGTAATGATAGCCTTAGGAACAAACTTGATTTGCTTAAAACTCATCACTGTCTGGAAAATGAAGTGTTATCTCTTAGGAAGAATATAGCTATCAGCTACCTCCTAGCAAATGAGGAAGGCATTTTCTGGTTGATGCAGAGAGAGAAAAGGACCCAGAATGTGGATCCTTGTGGCATAGACTTCTCTGCTCTGGCTGTCTAATACCCTTCTTCGCTGAGTTAATTTTGCTTGTATCAAACCATCACAGAAGTTTGCTTGTTTTGGAGAGGAGAAGAGAAAAAACAAAAGGACTTTCATCTAAAGCATTCCCACCTCCCTCCTTTGGCACCAGGATGCCCTGTTGATTAAAAGAAGTAACCAAAATGACCTGGGTCCTTTGGTAGAAAAGACTCACAACTAGGTTCTCTGATGGGGTCAAGAGAATCTCTTCCTTGGGAACAGAATAGGACCCTAAGACTCTGTTGGGCCTATTACCTGGGCCAGAAGTAATGCCTAATAAAATGTTCAGAATTTATTCTAAAAACGGGTTTTGGCATGTAGGAGGGAGCATGTTGCATTACTGCCTGCTGCAGAGTGTGACCCCGGGCAGGCTGCCCTGTTTCCTTTCATTAAGAATCCCTGCCAATCTAGGATCTGTAAACTGCTTCTGCCAGCCTATCTCTAATTTAGCATATATGCAATGCCAATTTTTGGACACCATGATGGAGCCTGACACCTCTGCAGCTCTCTATGTTTGCAACGTTTTTAGTGAAATACAAACAACTAGCAGGATAGAAACAAACCACAACATGGAAAAGGGAAAAGGCTTTCTAAATTCACAGATAAACTCTGTTTGTCTGTGTGTGTGTGTGTGTGTGCATTTGTGTGTTCGATTGTATGTATGTGTGCACACACATCTGTGCATGTTTGTGTGTGTGATGTGTGTATTTATGTTTGAGTGTGCATGTGTGTGTGAGTGTACATATGTGTGCACTCAAATCCTTGAGTGTGTGTGTGTCTTTGTGCATTTGTGTGCACTTGTGTGTGAGTGTACACATTTATGTGTATATGTGTGTGTGTGTGTATGTGCTCATGTACAGTTATAGGGGCCTGTGTGTGTGTATATATATGTGTGTGTGTATGTGTGTGTGTATGTGTGTCTCCCTTCTGCTTCCCAACATAAACTTCCCCCATGCCTTCCCTTGTGTTTGTTCCATTTAGATTTTTCAATCTGGGATACACTTAGCAAAAGCCAGGATTGACAAAGATAAATCTGCCCCCCACTGAGGACATCTGATTTTTAAAATGTAAAAATGCTATATTTACAGAACAGAGCGTTTCCCTTTTAATGAGTTTCAAGATATGCCCAAATAATTTGCAAGTAGCAGATGACACCATTTCAAAGTACATACCAATAATTCTCACACAAAACCAATTTGATGAGAGACTCAAGCTAGTGGAACCTACAGTTTGCGGACACAATGGGAGCTGCATTTGATGGGACAGTTGTCACAGTCATGGGAAAACTTGCCTACCCTTAGGCTTTTACCATGATCTTCCTAAGAAAACCTGCCCCTGCAATGCATTTGTTTGATGGATTTTTTGAGAACAACATTTTGACTTTTTTGTATGTACCTATGAAATAGAATCTCTGAGTTAAGGGAAAGTAGAATCATGTCACTTTCTTCCCATGTATGCATGTTGGACAAAGGCCAAATTCTGGCAATTTTGTTGTAATCTCTACCCTGCTTCCCAAGTGACCTGACTGTATCCCGGGGTCCTTAAAATCTGACCTTATCCCAGGGTCACAAACTGCCCTCTATGGCTTGTCCAGTTTGTGCCCCTGCTACGAGCACAGAAACCAGGCTACACAAACTGTTGCCCCTGCCATGGGTGCACAGAGACATCATAGATACAAAAACAAAGCACAGACAGACAGCACACAGATCTACTTGATCGAGAGGAACTCCAATCCCTGGAGCCATAGGGTCTGAGAGTGAATATCTTGGTAGGACCTCCAAATATTGGATTCTAAGATCCAAAACCAGGGGATCCACTCTCACAGAAACACAGTCAGGACTTGCTACAATAACATGAGGTTTAAGGATACTAGTGCTCTATGTGTCTCTCTCTCTCTCTCTCTCTCTCTCTCTCTCTCTCTCTCTCTCTCTCTCTCTCTCTCCTTCTCTCTCTCCCTCTCTCTCTCTCTCTTTCTCATGTAGGCAAGAGAGCCCCAAACAAACGCTGGGAGCAGTTCTTATACAGAGTTGACAGAAACCACAAAGTCTGACCTTTCCAGTCTCTAGGCGAGTCAGATTATGACAATGAGTGTCTTCCATTTGCCCAGGTTTATTACATTAAGGGCTGTTTCCTGACCACCCCCCATCCTGGAACCCTTTCCTGGAATGTTCCTACATGCTCTGGGTCCTCCTCACACACATGTGGATTCCTTCCCCTGTGGTCTAAGGAATGTTGATCAGCCTCTCTCTTCTTCCTCTGAATGTTAATCCAGCAAGTGTCCTTTGACTAAGAAATTTGCCCCTCCTGGGATGCATCCTTGGGCAGTGAATTCTGTGTTCAAACCAAGACCTGATTTCTAAGGTCAAACCGAGACTCAAATGTCCTACACAGCCAAGTCAGGTAAGAAATGGGTAAATTTATTGGTTACTTAGTATATTTTAAGACATTTTATTATTCCCAGCTCCCAAATGGAGCTGTGTCAGTAATAGACACAAATGAATGAAGCAAATACAAAAGACAATAAGCAAATGGGATACATACAGACAAGAAACTATCATTCACTGGTGAAAAGAAAGACATGAACTATGAAGCCAGGAGGTGGGGAAGGCACAGAGGAACCTTAAATACATATTATTAAATCAAAGAAAGCATCTGAAAATGCTTTCTACCATCTGATTGGAACTTGATGATATTTTAGAAAAGGCAAAATTATAGTCCTTAATGGTTGCCATAGTTGTGAGATTGCTTACACAATTTTAATGCAGTGACTGTTTAGTACAATTATATGTTAATATGTTCATATATGTGGCAGATGGTGATAGAGAAAGGGTAAGAGTTCCTTCCTCTTTCTATAGAGATGAAGTTCATGGGACCCTTTACAAGGTTAATGAAGAAACGAGTGGTAAACAGCTGCAAGGGTGTGCAAGCATCACCTTTACAGGCATGGAGCTCTCCTGATTAATTTTACTTGATGAGTTACTGGGCTAATGGCCCATGTAGTTGGTAAAACATTATTTCTAGGTGTGTCTCTGGGGGAAGTTTAAGAAGAGATTAGCATTTCTTTCACCAATGTGGATGGGCATCACCCAATCTACTAAAGGCTGAGAGCAAGAAAAAAATGAATTTCTCTTTCCTCCAGTTGGATATCAATTCTCCTCTGCCTCTGGCCACTGAAGTCCTGGTTCTCTTGCCTTTGTGCTCTGATGGAACAACTACAGTGCCTTGTCTAGATTTCTTTAGCTTACATATGCTGGATCACAGAATTTTTCAGCCTCTGAGATGCTCTAAATCATTTTCTGAAAATCCTTCCATACATAACCTCACATCCCAGTGTCTGTCTGTCTGTCTATCTCTGTCTCTCCCCCAATGTGTATGTCTATATGTATCTGTGTGTGTGTCTGTGTGTCTACCTGTTTGTGTCTGTATTCAGAGATCAGGCTACCAATAGTTCTCTTTTGTTTTTGTTGTTAAAGATTTATATGTATGTGTGTAAGTATGTCACATGTATGCAGGTCTCAGAGAGGCCAGAGGGCATCAGTTCCCCTAGAGCTGGAGCTCCTGACAACCCAGCATGGGTCCTGCTTGCTGGGATCCAAACACAGGTTCTCTGAAAGAACAGTTTGTGCTCTTATCTCTGAGTTCTCTCTCTCCAGCCCTCACTTTGTCATCTTTAATCTGCAACTCCCAAATTCTCTCTCTCTCTCTCTCTCTCTCTTTCTCTCTCTCTCTCTCCTTTTCTCTTATCAATGAGCATAATGGGGTAGCAAGAACATAGAAGTGTCTAAGGTAAACCTGAGAGTTACATCTGTAGTTACCAAACTTAACTTCAAGGTAATATATAACTGCAAAAGTATCTGAGGAATACAACTGTATGCCAAAAGGAAGAGGGACTGGATTTGCTGACCTCTGTCACATAAATTTTTATATATGACCATACTGTAGTAAAGGAATCAGAATCCAGATACTCAGTTTTAACTTAGTGATAACATTTTAAAATATTCTCTCAGTTGTATTCTCTCTGCCACTGGTCAAGCTGACTAAGCTGCAGTGGCTCTGCTGAGCTCAGCCACCATGCTTCTTGGCTGGAGGCCATGTGCACACGGCAGCTAGAAACTGTGGGGAAAATTTAAGAAGGCCACCACAGCAGCGCAAGCCCCGGAGGGGCTTCCGCCGCAGTGGCGGGTCCCACATTCGGGAGGAAATCCTATGGTTCCAGCGGCCTGAGGGCCTTGGTGGTGGCAGGCCCCAGTAACACAAGGAAGTCCTTGGTTCTAAAAAGGTTTATGGTCATGGCTGATAATAGATGGATCTAGACTTATGCCCAAAAACTCAGGGCAGTCCCGAGTTATATAGGGAGGGAGAAAGGGGGAGGATTGGGGGAGGATCTGGGGGAGGCATGTTTAATTTGCTCTGCCCTCTGGCCTTCATTTGTATGTAAATCCCTAGGGCCTGAGGCCTATAGCCTGGCCTATGTGACTCTATGGAGACCGTGACTGCTTTTCAGGATCCTGGATGATGGGGGGGACCGAACTCCTGCCAGTTCTCTTGCAGAATTCCATGCAGAATCTCGGGGTTCTAGGCACCTGCTTAACCATGACCCAGGATACCCTTACGCAGTCCCACAAGAAACAGCCAGTCAGAAACACCAGCCCTGCTACCCATGAGATGTCAGCATGGGAGATGCCTCTGCCAATCTTCCATGCTGTCTCCACAAAGCTGGACATTGCCCAGACCATCCTGCCATCCATGTGGGCCCAGTAAAAACAATGAGACTCTAATGCTTAAAGATTAATCAAAGGCTTTATATATTTAGTAATTCTCAGTAACAATATACCCATACAATTAGACTTATTTCCCAATTAGCTAACCTAATTATAAGTTGTTACCCATGACTGCTCTCCATACCTGTGTGGTTCTCCATCCTCCTATATCTCTGGTCTTCTTAGCTCCTCCTCTTCCTCTTCCTCCCCTTCCTCCTCTCATCTTAGCTCCTCCTACACATTAAAGATAAACATATATTAAATAGACAATTTCTGCATCCAAGGATATCCAATACAATCTGATTCTTTTTAGGGGAACATATTATTGTCACAATAGAAATTATCCATGAAAGCAGTTATCAAGGATAAATTTAGGTTCCAAAAGAATAGAACTTGGCTAAGAGCTTACTTGACTGAGAAAGAATGATCAGCTCCCTACATATTATGTGGCCCTTGATTGGATCTCCAGTGTTAGACATATCTTTGTTTAAGCAATCCCATTATCAGTAGGTAAGAGGAAAAAGAAAATTCTACTATAGCATGCATTCAGATGCTCTCCAAATACCTGAGAAATCTCAGCCAGCAGGAGTTAGGAAGGATTGGGCCTTTGATCTTCCAAATCAAAGTGGTGGCTGCCTGGTCAGGCTGCTGTAACAAAACACCAAGGTCTAGGTGGCTTAGTAACAAAAAACACTGAATCTCACAGTTCTGTAGGCTGGGAAATCCAAAACCAAAGTGTCAGCAGGTTTGATGTCTGGTGAAGACCTACTCTCTGATTCATGATGGTTCCTTCTCATTGTGTCCTTATAGGGTGGAAGGGGCAACAAATTCTGTAGAATCTCTTTTAACAAGACACCCACCTTATTCACAAGGACTCCACAAATATTACTTTTCAACTCAAGGATTTCTGGAAGGACACAAATGTTTAAATCATATTCGAACCACAGACTTCCTGCCTGAGGACTACCAGCAAAAACAAAGTCACAACCATTGGGGGCCACTCAAAGCAAAAGCAACTTGAAGATGCTGGGTGTCAAGGTGCATATCTTAATCTCAGGGAGCCACAGGCAGGTGGATCTCTATAACTTTATAGAGAGCTCAGTCAATACAGAAAGTTCCAGGCCAGTCAATGCTGCAAAGTGAGCTCCTGGTTTTTTGTTTGTTTTGTTTTTAAAGGAAAAAAAAAGAAATCAAGTATCCTCAAAATCATATTTTCAGCCTGCCCTCTTCCCCACTTTTATTTTTTCCAAACTAGGTCTCATGTAGCCCAGGACAGATTCAAACTCACTTAGTATCACAGGCTGGTCTCAAGCTCTTGATCTTCCTGCCTCCACATTCCAACTACTGTGGGTCACTGCTACTAGAATGATTTCTTGGGGTAGACTGAGGTAGTCTAAAAATGGTGGGCACCACCTTTGCTGTAGCTCTGCTCTCAGTTGGCTGTAGTCATCCTTCACTATTCCATTAGCTGAAACACAACATCCAGTGTGATAGCATCTGGAGGTGAGCACAATCTTTGAGAGGTCAGTCACAGGGATGGAACTCTTGTGAAAAGCATCATAAGAGAGAATCCAAAGAGTTCTTAGAGGAAGACAAATGAAAATGTCTTCTCTGAAAACTATTTAGAATGGACAGATGCTAGCAGCCATGGATGGCAAGTAACAGGGGTTGGGGTGGGGTCAGAGACATGGAATGTAGGGGTCAAGGTGACAACTCAAGTAAGTATTTATTCCCAGCAGTTCATGGTGCTACCATGTTTATTTCCAAAGACTGGAAGACAAAGGGGCAGATCCGTGTCCCAGTGAACTCACATTAAGTATACTATATGTTTTCTACATGGCAGGCACTATGCTGGTGTTGTATGGACACCTGCTAATTGAATCCTCATACTGTCTGCATATTTAAAGTCAGCGGCAGACAGAGACAGAATCTGAGTTCTTTTGAGTGACTCCTCATCCCACCCCATCCCATTAGTACCTAGTACATTCAGCTGCCCACTAACTGCAGTACCAAATACTGAGGGGCCCCAGGTGGTTTGTGGTCCATGAACGAAAGCTAATAGAAGCATCGCAGAAATGCAAAGTGTTTTGTAATTTGACCTGACTGGAGAAAAAGCTAGCCTGCTTTCTTTCTTTCCTTCTTTCTTTCTTTCTTTCTTTCTTT
>NW_021618543.1:0-6730 GCF_004785775.1 Grammomys surdaster | reverse complement strand
TCTCTCTCTCTCTCTCTCTTTCTTTCTTCCTTCCTTCCTTCCTTCCTTCCTTTCCTTCTTTCTTTCTTTCTTTCTTTCTTTCTTTCTTTCTTTCTTTCTTTCTTTCTTTCTTTCCTTCCTCCTTCCTTCCTTTCTTTCTTTCTTTCTTTCTTTCTTTCTTTCTTTCTTTCTTTCTTTCTTTTGTTCTTTCTTTCTTTGGAGATAATATGACAGAAACATTTTCACAGAATTTTAATGAAGGAACTATGCTGCCTCTATCACTCCTAACTGAAAAAAGAAGTCACTGCATTTCTTCCTAGCAGGATGCAACCAAGATGGAACCAGAGAAGCAAAGGGACAACACATAGAAAATGCTCTGGGTCACAATCTGCTCAGTCTGCTAGGTGTCCAGGAAACAGAGCTGAGAAGATTTCAGGATTCAGTGTTTCAGCCTTATCATTCACCAGGACCCTCCTCATCTCTCTGACTCCTTAGGTAGTCATTACCCCTATGGAGTGGCTTACATCATTTATCTTTTTACCATTCACAGCAGTTGTGTTGAGGACAGTGGATCCTCTTTTGAGCTATAATCTACCTAGTCCCCATCCCTCCTTGTACAGGTAGTTCATGGGACATACCATCTGAAAACCAGAAGTGTACGTAGCAATCACTCTGTCTAAGACTTACACTTGCCCACAAATTTTAGGCATAGTAATGTTCAACTTTAATTTCAGCACTTGGAAGGCAGAGGCAGGTTGATCTAAGATTGAGGACCAGCCTGGTCCATAGATCAAGCTCCAAGGCAGCCAAAGCTACACAGAGGAACATTCTATCACTGGGCATTATGTAAAGCCACAAGCCCAGACCTTCTTTTATAACAACATCTCCATTGAAATCTTAACACTGCAAGAAAAGATAATTTCTACAATTCTGTAACACCAAACAGCTACATGCTGTCTATCAATTATTACAGTGAAAAGGGCTCTGGAATGTGTGGCTTCTCTAATAGACATAAGTTCTCAAACCCATAACAACACAACAGCAAACCCTAGTGTTTGGGAAGCCATAATGTTATGAACTTTCAGATGGTATCTGGAATCTCTTTAATGCCTTCCCTCCCCAAATTGCAGGGCTGATGGTGTCATACCATAGGGTCAGTAAACAGTGACACAAGCTTTGGCTTGAGTTTAAATGTTAGCTGTTAAACCTACTACACAAGTTTTGGCTTTCAGAGTATTTCAATTAGGATTAGAAGCTGGAGTAAAATGGACTCACATCACTCTCTTTATCCAAGAGATTTGAAAGATCCATCAGCCAGTGGGACAACACATTGTCACTAAACAGGTGATTCTCTTCTAGAGTCACCCCATGGCACTTCTGTTTCTCTGTGACTTCTCAGATATTTCCTAGATAACAAATTGTAACAGCCCCTTGGGCTCCTGGGTCTGGAGCTGAGGGCTTATCTGTTCCACAAATGTTTAAAAAACAGCTCTGACTGAACACCAGGGGACAGCTTGCTTCAAAAGGCAGCTGGAAGGCCATCTGGGAATGGGAAGGGAGGAAGCCCAGGGCTAGCAGGCCTATCTTGAAAACAGAGTAGAGGGCTTGTGCCCTTGGTTCCCAACAGGTAGCTAATTTTACCTGCCATTTCTAGTCTTTCCCTGGGTCCAATTGCTTCTTGGCTTCCTCTTTTGACTCGCATAGGCAGGCTTCCAGAGCGATCAGATTTTCTTCTGCCCAAGTTAACAGGGACATTGATTGTAGATGAAGGCAGGCCCTTCCTCCCACCCCCATCCTTGTCTGGCTCCTGGCTGAGCCTTTCCAATGCTATGGCATTTTCTGGTTTTATTAGTACTGCCTAGCTGAGACCTCACTTACCAGGTGGCTCTGGTGGCTCTGGTTTCTTCTACTTGTCATGTTGACATGTATCGTTGGTCTCCTAGGGAGAGACTGCTTACCTGGATAATGGGCATTTGACCCTATGGTACACAATTGGACTTGAGTACCTCAGCAGGACTTGCATATGTTTTCATGATGATCACCAGGAGAAGTCATAGCAATGTGACATTGCTTGGATGGCTCTGAGATTGATGGAAATCGGGTCACATTAAGGGTTCTAGTGACTTTCTATATGATAGATCTTAGAGGCTCTACTGTATCTATAGAGGACACTGTATCCCATTCAGAGTGGAAGCATGACTCTTCTGAACATTTTCATTGAGCATAGAATTGTGGATGTCTGTTTCTCTGGAGAATTTGCCCAGGAAGACAGGAAGTAGAAATTTACAGAGGAAACTATAAAGGCTTTCATGGGTAAAAAACCAACCAAACAAAAAATCAAAACAAACAAACAAAGAAACAAACAAAACCACTGTTTCTTACTGTAAAGATAGAAAAGTAGATTTAGAGGAAAGAAAAGAAGTTTACCTTGTGTGGCACACATCACCCTGTCCTCTCCTCTTTCCTCTCTAACCATAGTGACAGCCTGCACATGGCCCATCTGTTCACTCTTGGCCAACTCTAACCTACCTTTAACCTATCTTTAATATAGCTTAAAAAAAAAGACAGTTTTGCTATGTAGCAAAGACTGGCCTGACACTCCTAGTCACCCTTGTTCCCAAATTCAGGGATTAGAAGTGTGCACAGACATTAAACCTGGTTGAGAATGGTATTTTTATGGTATATCTGTCTGCTGCTTCATCTTAGCTGCTCTCCACCATCTTAAAATACATCCAAAAGTCCTTATTATATGACTCATCAGTCTACCTCTCCTAGCTCCTGCCTTCCTCCTTAGTCTTCTATGTTCCGGAGAACTAGGTTCTCCAGTGCATACCTTTATCATAGTGCCTTCAAAATGTCAAGTTCTTCTCTGCCTTGGGGCTTGTGAATTTTCCTCCTATCCCTCTAGAGTCTATCCCCCACATACCCCAGACCCTTGCTCAAATGTCACATGCACAGAATGATTCTCTAGCAGGAGTCCTGTTTTCTGTCTTCATTGCATTTTACATTGTGTGTTTTCATCACTGTCACAAGCTGACTACTGCATGTACATCTGGGTGCATACTAGCCTAGTGTCTATTGCACCAGCCATGAGATCCTTGAGAGGAGGTCCAAAACTTAGGTTGCTTACACCACAAATAACTGTAGTGACAGCCACCCATTGCCACATAATGGCTGCACAATCCTTATTTGATGACTTACAGAATGGCTGTCCACCTACCTGGTGTGCCTTTCCTAACAGTGTAACTTCTGTGTAATGAAGCCCTGTTACTCCAGCATAGAACAGACATTTTCGCTTGCCAGGAAGACCTGGAGTGTTCTTGAGAATCCTGAACTTACATGTCTGGATGACTAGGACAAGGTTCGACTTCCTGAAGCCAAGTTGGCTTGGTGGTTTCATCTGGTCTCACATTTCCCCTCCAAAGCTCCTGTGTGATCATAGACTGGCATGTCTTCCCTGACTTCTCATGTTGGCCAAGATGAATGTACCACATTGGTGATAATGTCAGTAACCTCTGAGGCTGCCAAGGAGTGTGGTAAGTGAGAGCCAAGAGGAAACCAGGGCACAAACACTCAAGCCCCGGAAATTGTCTCATTAAGACACACCCTGGATAGAAGGGCATAATTGCTGAAAACAGCAAATCACTAACAGCCTAAAAGTTCTGTGCCTATAGTCATTTTCTTTGCTTCAGGATCTGTACCCCACTCCCTTCCTCTAGAGGGAAAAAGGTGCCAAAAAGGAAGCCAAGCTTAATGACATAGCTCCTGCCTTATACACAGGGAATTCCTCTGCCTAACCCCGGCTTTCCCATGTTTCATTGGGAAGCATCTCTTTATTGCTAGCTTAAAATTCCAATGCATCTATCCAAGCAAAGTTCTCTGAACCCCTGAGAAGTGATCTGAATCCAGGTTGGCAGACAAATGTTTTCAGAGTGACACTGGACTTTCCCAAGAGGGTGCCTCATAAAAGTAACCCTTGGCTTTCTGGCTTTCAGGGGAATTATATATAAGGACATAAACTAGACATCTCTTGGGGAGATCCTACAAAGTAAGTGACCCACAAAATAAACAAAATAAATGCCCTCATAGATTTGTTGGTTTCTTTCTTTCTTTCTTTTTTCTGTACTGGAGCTTACTACATGCTAGAGAAGTTGTTTTACCACTGAGCCACTATCTCAGCTATTTCATTGTTAAATTACATTTATTACAAGTGTATTTATGATAATTCACTAAAATAAGTGATTAGCTCCATCTAGTAAATGCCCAAATATCAAAACAAAAATGTCACAGTTCTCCAGGAGAATATACCTGTTCAAAGTTACAAGCACAAAGATGGGAGACAGCTCAGTGGTTACAGCGATTGCCATGAAATGATGAGCCCATACTGGAGCTTGTATCGCCAGAGCCCACATAAGATGTTGATTGAATATGGTGGCCACCTGTAACTCCAGATTTTGTAAGATGAAAACAGGGATCCCTGAAACAAACTGGCGAGCTAGACTAGTGTTATTGGGGTGGTTGAGGTTCTGACATTCAAAGTCAAAAGTGCTAAGTCATGTGGAGACATTGATATGTCATATTCTCTAAAAAAATTAAAGGTTTTAGTGATCCCGTTTTTGTATGAGGGTGCATGGATATCTGCACCTCTCTTTGTATAAGCATATAACTATGTATGTGCAAGCAGAGGCCTATTTCACTAAACCTGAAGCCCACCACATATAGCAGAGTAGTTGGGCAGCCAGCTCCCAGAATCCACCTGTCTCCATCCCCCAATACTGGGGTTACAGGCATGAGAGACCATGCTTGGCTTTTACATGAGTTTTTATGATGAATTTGATCTTAAGTTCTCATGTTTATGTGGTAAACACTGTTAAACACTAAGCCATCTCCCAAGTTCTTCAGACTCCTTCTGTAAACCACTTTGTCAATACATAACAAAAGCCAAAAATGGGGCTGGAAAGATGGCTTAGTAGTTAAAAGCACTTACTGCTCTTTCAGAGGACCCAAATTCATTTCTCAGCACCCATATCTGATAGCTCCAGGGGATCTTATACCCTCTTCTGGCTTCCACAGGTACCCTCAACACACAAATATGGCATACATTCATACACACACACATACACATACATATATATGAATAAAAATAAGAAAAAACTTAAAAGCCATACGAGTGTTTCTACTTATTGATATGATAATCCCAGTTTAACAAATATGTTCTAAAAAAAAGTGGTCAGGCACAGTGGCTTACACCTAGCATTCCAGCACTGGGAAAGTGGAAACAGGAATATAAGAAAGGCAAGGCCATTTCAGCTACATGGTGAGGTGTAGGCCAGCCAGGGCTAAAAATTAGATATACAAAGCTCCTTATTGTGAAATGTATCAAGATTTGTTATGTTATAAATTATAGTAAAAACTAGATACAATTTATATGTCCTCAACAGTTGGAGAATGGTTAAATAATGTAGGACTGCGTAAGGGTATCCTGGGTCATGGTTGAGCAAGTGCCTAGAACCCCGAGACTCTGCAGACTTTATGTGGGATTCTGCGTGAGAACTGGCAGGAGTTTGGTGCCCCCCAGAATCCAGGATCCTGAAAAACAGTCACCTTCTCCATAGAATTACATTGTTCAGTCACATAGGCCAGGCTATAGACCTCAGGCCCTAGGGATTTACATACTAAGGCCAGAGGGCAGAGCAAATTAAGTATGCCTCCCCCAGATCCTCCCCCAATCCTCCCCCTTTCTCCCTCCCTATATAGCTCAGGACTGCCCTGAGTTTTTGGGGGTACGCCTAGATCTATCTATCATGCACCATGACAGTAAACCTTTTTGGAACCAAGGACTTCCTCTTGTTATTGGGGCCTGCCGCCGACAAAGCCTCTAGGCCACTGGAACTATAGGGTTCCTCCTGAATGTGGGACCCACCACAGTGTGGAAGCCCTTCTGGGGCCCCACCGCTGTGGCAGCCTCTAGATTTTCCCCTCAAACTAAATGGTTAATTAAAGCCAAAACATTTGATGTTTATTATTCATCTATTAAGATAACAAGGATTCTTACAGTAACTTAAAAAGTGACCATAGCTAGCAGGACAGCTCAGTGAGTAGAGACACTTGCCACAAAGCCTGATGAAGTGAGTTCAATCCCACATGGGGATAGGAGAGAGGGACCCCCACAGTTGTCTGACTGCCACATTTGTGCCATAGTACATGCATATATACACAAATATATTAATTAAATGTAACAATTTCTTTTAAGAGATACACTGTAACCAGTCAAACATGTAACCTTTATGCTTACAAGAAGAGTGATGTAGCACAAGAAGAATATATATTAGAGTGAATTTTATATGAAATTGATGGACTCAGAATCATTTCCTTCCTTTGAAAGATTTAAAATTTTTCATTATTATTATTAGTGTGTGTGTGTCTGTGTGTGTGTTTGTTTGTGTGTGTGTGTGTGTGTGTGTGTGTGTGTGTTTGATGATGGGGGAACACGTACCACAGCATGTGTGTTAAGATCAAAGAAAAATTCATAATGTTGTTTACTCACTCCAACATGTGGAGAGATTCTCAGGCTTGTATAGCTAGTGTCTTTACATCAACAACAAAGCCAAGACTTCTTGCAAGCCCTTTTCTTTAATTGAAAATTTGTTTTTATGTGTGGGTGTTTTGCCAGTATATCTGTGTACTACATGTGTACTGGATGCCCAAGGAGGTGAGAAGAGGGAGGGCCTCAGACCTCCTGAAACTGGAG
>NW_021618542.1:0-27294 GCF_004785775.1 Grammomys surdaster | reverse complement strand
TGTTCAGGGCTTGCTATATTGGGAGAACTGGGTACTGATGATGCCAAGAAACTTTGGTTTCTGTTGCTTATGTTCTTGTGCTTTCCTTTTGTCATGTTGTTAACTCTAGTGTTACCTTCCCTCACTGTGTAATACTGGAGTCTGTATTTCCAGTTATCTTGCTTGTTGCAGAGCTCCTCAGAGTCCAGATGTTTCTGTGGTCTTATGATCCTAATCTCCTGGGTGGAAGAACTCATGGGACTCAGGCCACCTCTTGGATCTGGAAATCCTACTGCTCTGAGTGCAGTGGATCCTCGGCTGCTCTGAGTGCAGTGACTCTTCTAGGATGACTCAGAATTCAGTATCTCCACAGGACAGGAGCAGACCGATTCTGTGTCTGCCCCAGCCCAAAGGACCAGGCAGGGGCGGGAAGGAAGTGGAATTTCGGAGGGGCAGGGTTTGGGTAGCTGCTGTGTCCCGAATGTCCCTGGCTCCCAGATGTATCTCTGGGGCTTAGGGAGTGAGATGGAGTTCTTACCAGCTGCTCTGAGTGCAGTGTCTCTTCTAGGATGACTCAGAATTCAGTATCTCAACAGGACAGGAGCAGACCGATTCTGTGTCTGCCCCAGGCCAAAGGCAATTGATTCACTTCTTATAAGCAAGTGTCTTGTCTTGAAAATAACATATTAGTATATATAAAGAGTCACAGAAAAAATATCCTGTATTTCTTAAGTGAACTTAACATAACAGCAAAGACGAAACAAGGATCTGAGTGAATCAGCATTTTTTAGATCTTGGTGTCTGTTAAAAATTTTGATATGTATAATTCAGCATGTTATATTTTTCATCCAGCAAATTGACAAATTTCCTCCCAGAAGGCGGATGTGATCCTAACATGTTCAGGAAGGAATGAAATACTACAAAACGTCTCTTCTACTATACAACACATGATTACTTGGATAGTGGTTATTCTTTGGTGGACATGTCTTCATATGTGTCTTTTTTAGGTTCCTTTGGTCATGAGAAACATCATTATTAAAAGCAATATAGAGAGCATGAGGGTGTTTTCTACTTAGAGTTGTAGTACATAATGAAGAGAAGTTAGGGCAGGAATTGAAGAGAGGAACTTGGAGGTAGGAACTTGTAAGTAGAGGCCATAGAGGAACAATACTGGTTTATCCTGATGGGTCTCTCAATTCTCTCTCTTACATCCAGTAACACCATTCTAGGGATGCCAACAGTCACTGTGAGATGGGCTTTTCTACAGCATTCATAATACAAGAAAGTCATCCACAATCTGTTTTAAGTATTTTATGTTCCAAGTTTCCTTCCAGTCAGATAACATTAACTTGTATTGAGTTAACTAAAAATTCACAAATGTGAAATCAAAAAGGAAACTCCAGTAACATACCTCTCCTAGAATTTCACCATGATGGAATCTTTTAGGAGATGAATTTGCTTTTAATGCTTCCATGCTCTTGTAAGTAACTCCTCCCACATGCTCTTGTAAATATCTCAATAAATTCCTTGGCTTACCATGTCACAACTGAGTGGATTCATTAGTTGTTGCTGATGTGTTCTCTCTCTCTCTCTCTCTCTCTCTCTCTCTCTGTTTCTGTCTCTGTCTCTGTCTCTCTGTCTCTCTCCTTCCTTCCTTCTTTCTTTCTTCTTTCTTTCTTATTTTCTTTCTTATTTTTTCTATCTTTCTTCTTTCTCTCTCTCTCTTTCTTTTTCAATCCCTTTTTTGATCTTAATATGCATCATTTCTGATATTTTCCTAATAATCATGCTGTGTATTTGCATCCCAAGGAATATAGGTACAGAAAAAATCAAAAGTTATTCCAGGATTGGCACTTTGTCTGAGACTGTTGTAAATTATGTAAATCCAACCCAGACTCAGCTGCTGGCTAGTAAAGAACTTTCTTTTATAAGGATGGTATTACAACATACACACACACACACACACACACACACACATGCACAGGGACATGCACATATAAACACATAAACATACAGAGATATGTACATACACACACACGCGCGACATATGATGCTCTTTTCCTCACTAGTATCCAATGATTAAGTAAAAGTGGAAATAAAGGGAAGACAAAATAGAAATGATGTTTTGCTGTTTTATAGAGATGGTGGGGAACAAGCATGATTTCCTCCCTTCTACATTAGTATGTCCATGGCTGCTGCCACTGTTTTTGGCTTACATATGCCAGCAATACTAGAAGATCATGTTTAAGTGTGGATTTTCATTCCTGGTATTCTGATTCTTAGCATCATGTTGATCCCTCTTTGATCATATTCTATGAACTGTAGTTTCAGGAACTGTGATGTAGATATGTCTATTGGGAAAGGATTTTCTGACCTTTTGATATATGAATTGTGCCAGTCTGTGCTTTTCTTTGATGGGTATGCTGTGAAGATGCTGATGAGTTCTGATAGCCATGCTGTGATTATTACAATAGGAAAGGACAGCTTAGGCTCATATGTTTGTATACTTGGCCACCAGGAAATGGCATTATTATGGATGTGTGGCTTTTGGAGTTGTTGTGGTCTTGTTGGAGGTAGTGTGTTACTTGGGTCTGGTTTTTGGGTTCCAAGTGCTAAAGGTAGGTCCAGAATCTCTCTCTCTTCCTGCTACCTGTGGATCCAGATGTAAAAGTCTCAGATACTCTCTAGTACCCTGTCTGCCTCCATGCTACCGTCCTGCCTGTTGTAATGACACTGGATTAAACTTTCCAACTATCAGCAAGTCTCAATAAAATGCTTTACTTTAAAAGAGTTTTCATGGTCAGAGTCTCACTTTACAACTATAGAACATTCACTAAGATACATACATATGGATATGAGGATTAGATTTAGAATGTAGTAAGGAAGTGTGCTGCTCTAGGAAAGTTAAAATAGTAGATTTCTTTCTAAGGTCAATGATGTCAGTAGCCACAAAGCTGACTATGTGTTCAGGACCAGTTATGCTCTTCCTCCAGCACAATATACATATGCTGGCTAATCTTATGTCTACTTGACATAGAACCACATTTTTCTGAAAGGAGAGAGCATCAGCTGCAAAAATACCTAGATAAGATCCAATTCTATGGCATTTTCTTAATTAGTGATTAATGGGTAAAGGCCCTAGTCTGTTTTGGGTGGTGTCATATTTGGGCTGTTGTTCCTGTGTTTTCTAAGAGAGCAGTCTAAGCAAGCCATGGGGAGCAGGCCAGTAAGCAGCACCTATCAGTGGCCTCTTTATCAACTCTTGCCTTCAGGTTTCTGCCATACTGGAATTCCTGCCCTGACTTTCTTCAGTAATGAACAGTGATATAGAAGTCTAAGCCCCACAAACTATTTCTTCCCTACTTGCTAATGGTAATGATGTTTCATCATAGCAGTAGAAAGTGTAAGTACTATAAACTCTTTTCAGATGGTTGGTCAGGTAGTCTAAGTGACTTCCCAAGTTTCCCAAGGGTTGTAGCTGCAGCACTTTGTTGTTACTAAAGGACTCTGGGTGGGATAATATTGTGAAGATGTCAGGGAATCTTGCTGTTGGCATGGCCTAGCTGACTGGAGTGTCATGTATCATATGTTTTTTTAAGGTTAGAGTCCATGACTTGTGGGGCTTTGTGCCTTCCAGTTCCTGAGAGATTGATTTCTTTCCTTAGATAGTGAATCATTCACTTATGTCTCTTTGTATGTTCCTTCTATAGTGAAAGAAACATGAAACCTTTGCAGGACAATTTACTTTGTCTTAGACATTAATATTGTGAAGGCTGAGCAGCTTTCAAATGTTATTCCATCATGCAACTGCAAATATAGTGATCCAGGCAATTGTCATTATATTCTGTTTATGATAATGGTAATTACAGTGTCATTGCTCTCGATAAATTGACATAGCTTAAGTTTTTCTGAGGACCCTCCAGTGGTCCTGGTTTTGTTCCCTGCAGTCATGTTGGGTAATCATGACCCGGACTTTAAGTATGGGTGTTTACAGGTGCTATCAGAAACACAGACCTGAAATGTCTTGATTTAAAGATGAAAAATGTAAAAGTATAAAAAGTTCAATTTGAGGAACCTCAGGGATTCATAGACACAAAAGTATAAAAAGACAGAACATTCATTGGAGGTACCAGGATAGGACCAAAGGCAGGGTCAAGGTAGAGACATTTGTTTGCAGAAGTTCTGTAACCTTTGTTGCTGGGGTGAAGTTACAACAGAATGCCATCATTTGATAAAACTTCTAGAATTCATTAGTGAGTTTCAGCCTGTTCCCTGAAGAGAGACCTCTGGATTCCAGAACTTCGTTTGCATTAAGAAGAACAATTCAGGAAGAATTGGATGCAAGCAAAACACAAAAAAACTTGTTAGTGATTCTTTTCATCTTTGAAAAGAAATACAGTAATAGATAAAATGACGGTTAAAGTTAAAAATGAAAGTTATCAAAAAAAGCATAACAATGGGAATAAAAGAAAATTTAAAACTTGGTGACATATTATCTAACATTTTCATGAGGTTGATGGTACTTCTCCTCTTTGTATAGAGTTTGTTCTTCCATCTCCAGATCCAATTATTCCTTCTCCTAAATTCTGTCTATTAAGTGAAGTTCCTGAATTCATGAAGAGATTTTTTCCATGCTCCATTCTCTCTCTTCCCGAGACTATTAAGGAGATTTCTCATCTCACATTAGAGAATTAATTCCTTCTAAGTCAGGGTATATGTCCCCAGTGGAAGAGGCTCTGCATCATGCCCAAGAGATGAGAGAAGATGGGAGAGGATTATCTTTTTCTAGTTGTGAGAAAATAGGGCTGCTGTGGAATCCCAGAGGCTTTCCTAGCAGGGGGGCCCCACATACAAGAAAAGGTCTAAGGTTTCAAAGGCTGGAGACTTTGGCGTAGGCAGAACCCAATGACCTGAGGAAGTCTTTGGCTCCAGAAAGATTTATTTTGATGGCAGGTGGAAGATGTATCTGGATGTACCCCACTGAAACTCAGGGCAGACCTTGGTTAAATAGGGAGGGAGAAAGGGGAAGGATCTGGGAAGAAAGTGAAACTTGCTCTGCCCTTTGGCCTTCATTAGTATGTGAATCCCTATGGTCTGAGGCCTGTGGTCACACCCTCTACCTGTGCGCTTTGGGAGGGACTGTAATGACCTAGGTACCTGAATATTGTAGGTCCATGGAGACTGGACTGCTTGTCAGGACTCTGAGTTCTGGGGATGTAGCTGAACGCCTGCCGTTTCTCCCTTGGAGTCTCTGGGTTCTAGGCCCATGCCCAACCATGAACCAAGATACCATTAGGCAGTCCCACATTTAGTGAGTGTACATAGCTTACCCTAATAACAAGGACAAAGAGTTAAAAATTACATCCATTAATTTAAGACTATTAAGGATCTTAAGGTAGTTTGAGCTACTATGGACCAACTGCTCCTTTTACACAGTCTCTCCTTAATTCTATTTCTGGGATAGCTTTTCTTCTCTGAATGGGAGATCTTAGCAAAAGTTATGGTGCATATTTACTGTGGAAGACTGAATCCTCAGAGAGATTTCAGCAGCACACTTTTAACAAAATAATATGTCCACAACTTTTAAAATGTTACTAAGTGAATGCATTCAGAGTGATGGTCAATAATAGATGTTCAACAGATTCTCCTGAGTCTTATGGAGAAATAAATGCTCTGGTTTACAGGCATGACATAAGTTATCAGATTCAGGAGAAAAAGAGAAACATCATAAATTTAGATAGGGACCTGATAGGCTTTATCAAGATTTTGTTTCTTGCATTTTGTAATTAATCAGTCACCTGATGGTTGATGGGGAGAGTTTCTTAGTGCTAAGCAACTGGAGTATGACAATGCTAATGCAGAATGCCATACTACCCTACATCTGTTTATAAAGAAAGGTGTTGCAGGAAATAATAAAAAAGAGAACTCTCACTATTGCTGGCATGGTGCCTGCTGGCTGGCCGGCCAGGCACTGGCAGGCAATGGCCAGCCTGTTTTCATCTCATAGAGACTCTCTGACTCAGAGCTCTGAAATCTTTCCACCTAGCTCACTAAGTTCCCACTGGCGGGTTGCTTCCATGCCAGCCCCATGCTTCAAAACTCCCATGGCTTTTTCTTGTGTACATCTGGCAAACCCACACTTTGCTGCTGTACTTTTCTTTCTGGAACCCAGTCAAGCTGCTGCATGAGGGAAAATACCACACAGACTTAGATCAGAAACAATGTTAGCTCAATCTCTGGGTGCAACAACTGGGCTCCTTATCATGTAAGCCATATTCTCCGCCTGAACTGGGAGACACTAGTCTTATCCTTTTGCTATCTCAGTGTAAAAGCTCCTATCTCTCTTCCACCTCCTCTCTTCCTGTGTCCAACCTGGAAGTCTCACCTATGTGCCTAGTGATTGGTTCCTTTACTCATTAGGGAAAGATTCACAAGAAGTTACTTGAGTACTGACTCATTCCTTGTTCTACACAACCCCTCCTGGGAAAGCAGAATTAACATCAAAATACAAATAGCATCACAGGGCTGTCTACAACAGAAAGGTAGCATTTTAATTGCATCTATCTCTATGCTGATAATGAGACATCATATACTCAAGGTTTAACTCTGGCTGTGGCCCTCCAAGGGCTGTCATTTAACAAGGAAAAAACGAATAAGCAGCAAAAGTAGCCCAAGTTCTTGTCAAAAGTTTGTTGCTACTGCTTTAAGGAAAACTAAAGGAAATTGTTTCTTCTTGAATTCATTACACATTATATGAATTATATTCTGCATTTTGCTACAGATAGTAAAAAGTTATAAGATCTGTTTATTAAAATTAAAATTGGAATACCCTTTTAAATTTTCAATGATGGAAAAAATTAAAATTTTAATTATTGAAGAATTTGAATGACTAAGTACTGGCCTTTGCTATTTTAGCCCTCTACAAAGTATTAAAAATTGACAATGGACAATGCTCCTACATAGAGTGGCATGTATTTTCATATGGTGACAAAGAACTCAGATGATTCCACTTGGATATGACAGCTAGTAATCCCCTTTCTGCAGTCTGACTTCTATGTTTCGAGAAAATATTAAGAGACCTGCTAAGAGAGAAAGCAATGAAGCAGTGTTCCCTAGCTGTATGTGTCAGTGTCCTGGTGGTTCATCTCAGTAGTTTTCACTGGAGAATATTTCCATAGGACTATGGTGACAGTGGCTGGAGATATTGTTGTGACTATTCTGCTTTCTGTCTGCTGTACTTTTCTAGTCCGCTTAATTTGGCTTCTTTAAGATCTCCACCTTTAGAGCTCCACCATGGAGGTTGGAGGATAGTATTTAAGCATAATGTCCTTTTGAGGTCCCTAACCAAAGCATTCATTGCATATTAGGAGGTAGGCCTTGAAATATTGAGAGGGCTGGGTAGTGCTTCCTTCTGATGACATTCACTTAGGAATGTCTGTGCAGGAGCTTTGTGGTAACTGCTAGGCCTTTAAATGTAGGTAGGAATGGTGCTGGTGGGCTTGAGAAAATGAAGTAAAAGCCAGTGGAGAAGCTTGAATCACTGCACATAGTCTTTTAAATTTTAATTAATTTTCCATGTGTAGGTGTTTGACCTTCATGAATGTCTATGTGCCCTTGTGTGTCTGGTGCCTGGGGAGGCTGTTATTGGTTAATAGAGCCATTGGAAGAATGTTAGAGAAGAACATGAGCCATAACTTGGGATCACATAGGTCCTGGACAAAAAGTCTAAGCTTTTTGACTGCTAAGTCATCTTTCTAAGCCCCTCAGTCTATCTTTTAATTAATGAAAAGATACAATTAAAAACATTGACTAAGTTCAGTAAGATTGCTCTGCTTGTGAAGATGTTTGCTACCAACCCCATGGCCTGAACCCAATCCTACACAAACCTGTGGTGGAAAAAGAGAACCAACTCCCCTGAGTTGTCCCATGTCCTTTGTACATATACTGTGGTATGAGTCAGCAGAAGTGAAGTCTACTGGTTAGGTATCTTGTTGCAACATCAATGCTTCTGGCAAGTTTTGCTGGTTTACATTATGACAAAGTAATCAAGAAGTTAAATTCTAACCTTTATGTTTTCTTGACAATCAATACTAATGGAGTTAATCATTTGGACACCAGGATGCCATAGAACTCTGATGACCTGAAGGCTTCCAAGGTTCATTTCCTATCTCCTTTGTATTTTAAATCATAAATAACACCTTCACTTATGTTCTCTTTCTCTTAGAAATATAAAGATGAAATAATTGATCTGAAACAAAATTTGTCTGTCAGTTTAAAATGGATTTCAAATTTTTGGTAATATATAAATATATATCGCATACACTCAAGAATTCAAAAGTTACAGTTGAGTGTAAATCCTTAGAATTATAAAATTTCATTATATTTATTCAAACCAAGGCATATCATTTTTGGGAATATTTTTTATGTTTCTATGACAAAATGCTTGTGGGATGTACAATGCTTGGAAAATGCTACATTATTCACATGTTGTTGGTGGCCAGAAAGTCCAGACAGCTTGGAGTTGGTACCTAGTGATAGTCTATATGTTAAAATGTCAGAGAAGTGACATATGAAATGTGTATGTGCTGAAGAGACCAGTGTGTAGATTACTTTATATCAATTTACTATCACAGTAAATACCCTAGTCATAATGAGCTAAGGTACTCTTAGGAGAAACTTAAATATTTTTTTGTTTTATTTTTAAGTTATTTTACTTATTTACATGTCAGTCATTGCCCCTCCTTGTTCCTCCTTCCACAGTTCATCATCCCATTCCTCATCCCCTTTGTGGCCCAGAGGGTGCTTTTCTCCACCCGGTCTTACCTTTCCATCGAAGTTCAGTGCTCTGGAGGACTGAGCACATTTCCTACTGAGGCCAGTCTAGGTAGGCCTCTGCCATATATGGGCCAGGGACCTCAGGTCAGCCCATATATGCTCCTTCTTTGTGACTCTGTCTGGGAGCTCCCTGGTGGTCTGGGTTAGTTGAATTTGCTGGTGTTCCTATGCGGTCACTTTCCCTTTCATCTACTTTAATGCTTTTAATTCAACTATAGGATTCCCCAATTTCAGTCCAATGATTGGGTGTATATAAGTATTTGTCCTTGTCTCAGTCATCTACTGGTAGGTTCTTTCAGAGGACAGCCATGCCATGATCCTGTCTGTAAGCACTTCATAGCATCAGTAATAGTTTCAGGCCTTGGTGCCCCATGGTGAGTTGGATTTCAAGTTGGATCAGTCATTGGACTTTCCTTTAGTCTCTTTCCCATTTTTGTCCCTGCAGTTCATTTATGAACTTTTGAGGTGGGTCTTTCTGAGTTAACCTCATTCTGGATGATATTTTCTAGATCCATCCATTTGTCTGCAAAATTCATGATGTTCTTTTTTTTAACAGCTGAATAATATTTCACTGTTTAAATTAACCACATTTTCTGTACCCATTTTTGGTTGAGGGACATCTGGGCAATTTCCAGATTCTGGCTATTACAAATAAGGCTGCTAAGAATGTGGTAAAGCAAGTGTCCTTGTGGTATGGTGAGGGTATATGTCCAACAGAGTTATAACTGGGTCTTAATGTTGAACTATTTCCAATTTTAGGAGGAATTGCCAGATTGATTTCCAGAGGGTTTGTACCAATTTGTAATCCTACCAGCAATGGAGGAGGTTTACTCTTTTCCATATTCTTGCTAGCATGTTCTGTAACCTGAAATTTTATTCTAATGATTCTAATTGGTGTAAAGTTCCAGGAGATCCTGTGCCATATTCTTGGTACTAAGCATGCATATAGTATAGACACAGTACATGTTGTGTGGATACCAGTAAGATTTAAAAATAGAGACCTCAAATATAATTCTTCATTGGAGTGGGACTAGAATCTCTTATGAAGGTGTTTCTTTATAATAAAAACCACAGGATGGAACTTAATGGGGCAATATGCCTTTAAAATATCTATGAGTAGAGAATGAAACAAGTGCTCATTAAGGCAGAATGAGGGTGTTTAAAGTGAACCTTGGAAGGAGTCCATCAGCAGGAACCCATTTGATCTCCTCTAAAGTGAACTTTTAAGCTGAACTTTTCAGCTCAGGATTGTTTTGATCCAAGTACTGACAGAAGCCAGGGCCTGCTTCTGTTGTAACTTAAGTTACTCCCTTTGAAAAAAGTAATCTGTTGACCCTTCTTTGAAAAGTTTTTGTTTGGTCTGTGTTGCCTTTATAGCTAGGTTTTATGCCTGGTACTTTGGGATAATCTGCTTCCAAATCCACAGAACTCTTGACCAGGTTCAGATCTCCTCTTATTTTGCTGTTGTAAAGGTTATCTACATCTTGTGATCCTGTCAACTCAGTGTCATGAGATAGCATAGATGGATATGTTTGTTAATAAAAACATATCATCAAAATACAGAAATTGCCTAGAATTTTTCTTCCCATTTCTAAAACAGCACTATCAAGTTATGTCTCAATTAGCTAGGATATCAGATTAGGACAGATCTGATTTTATATTTAGAATTTTATCATACCCATGAGCAATTCAAAATGTACACTACAATTATAGAACTAGATTCATGGATTCACTAAAAACTTTTTCCTAAGTATTGCATTGCCATATGCAGTGAAAACCTTTTCATTATTTCATATAGCCTAGGATTTTTTATTCTACTAATTTTAGGAATTAGGATAGGGATCAGGAGTGATAAAATATTAATAAAATACACTATTAGGAAGCACATTTGAACCTCTGGGAACAAGGTTTTAAGTCTTACCCAGTTTCTTGGCTCTGCCACCCTAATAATCTCGTCTAGGTTTTAGTGTTGTACATATGTATTATATTAAGTTTTTATTCATAAATTAAGTTAAGAGCGCTTTTGGTAATGTGGCTCTACTTGTTTTCTCCTTTTGTTCTGGGAAAAATTGTAAATAGATAGAAACTGACCTGGATTAGTCAGGTCTGAACTCAGATCATGTAGGACTTTAATTGTTGAACAAATCAACCATTAATAGCTTCTGTACCACTGGGATGTCTTGATCCAACATCGAGATTGTAAGCCCTACTTGTTGTATGAATTCTTAAATATGAGTTCTTTCTTATCTCTAGAATAACTTGGTCAGTTGATCAAAAATTTTGGGGTCAATAAGATTTAATAAGTTGCTTTGACTTATTAATCTATGCTAAAATTATTTGGAGGATTTTTTGCTCTCCAAGATCACCTCAATCAAATTTTTAGCCTTGTATTTTTATTTTTAATCCATTAGATTAATTGATAATAATTAAGCTAATTAATTTAAGCTCCATAGGGTCTTTATGTCTTATTATATTATTCTAGCCTCTTCACTGGAAGGCCAGTTTCACTGATTAAATATAAGAGACAGTTGAACCCTCATTAGCCATTCACAGTCTTCTCTAATTAAGGAACAAGTGATTTTGCTACCTTGGAACAATCAGGATACCTTGGCCATTTTACTTTAGTTACTGGGCAGGCAATGCCTGTAATAATTGTTATGCTAGAGGTGATATTTTTGGTACACTGGCAAGGTTTGAGTTTGCCGAGTTCTTTTTATTTATTTATTTTTTATATTGGATATTTTATTTATTTACATTTCAGATGTCATTCCCTTTTCCACATTTCCCCTCCCTAGAACTCCCTATCCCATCCTCCCTCCTCCTTCTTGCTTTTACTGAATTTTAATTACATGCAATTATTTAGTTCAGTTCTAGATTGAGGGACTAGCAATACAATAAATTCAAATAGTTAAGGAACAAGCAAGACAATAAACACAAATAGTCAAAGAACAGGCAAGGCAGTAAACAAAATTCTGTGAACACTCTGTGATTACTGTTTCTAAGATCTTATTAGTATGACCAAAACATCTGAGCCAACTTCCATGTACTAGCCCAAAGTCATTTTCCTGTCTGAAGCCTTGTTCTAGACTAAAATCGAGATTTCTGTCTGGGGCTCCATTTTCAGGTTGAAGCCATGTACTTTGGCTGCCAACTTGTTGCTGTTAAACACAAGCTTTAACAAGATGGACAGGAATAAAAGTATTCCCAGGGCAAAAAGGGCTAGCATGATCAAACTACAGATGCCATTTTGAAGCTTGACCAAAATAGAAATACTGACCATAAGCCATGGGTAATTTTATCAGCAGTATCTACCACATCAATGCTCAGCAGAGCAGCATTCTTGAAATTCATAAGCTCACTATGTAAAGTTAAAACATCCATAAAGGTGTTAGAATTATGGCAAATACACTGCAAGGATCTTTAAACTTTTTCCTAATTATAGTGACTACCACTGCAAATTGTAGAACTAACATGAATCCAATGGTATTGGCATGACACTCGAGATGGCTCCTTACCCTTAAATTCTGAAACTCCTTCTGATAATTTGAATAGGATGAAGAGCACCAATCTTTTCTTCCAAATAACTCTATTAAAAATGGAGTACATTACAAGGTCCCCTTCAAATACTGGAGGTCAGGCCTCTATCCCCGCCTTGGCAAGTTTAGAATTGCCACAGCCCTTCTATACTTAGAGAAGGAACAAGATGTCAGGAGCAGCCCTGCTTACACACTGAAGGCCTAAAATCAGCCATAGGCCTAAAATTTGCAATAGACCTGTCATACATGTATACTAATACCAAGTCTTGGGTCTCAGTGGAAAAACATTGAAACAGATGGCTATAAGCTAATGTAAACAGGCAGCTTTTGTGGAAATTTACAAGCCTGAGTAGTCATAGACCTTGTAAATAGGTAGCCTTGGCAGATAATACCAACTTAGATAAGGACAAGCGAGTCATAGGCAGAGTCATAGTGACTTGTCCCCTGAACCTTCACCCAGCCGATACCTGCTTCTGAAGATATCTGTATTCCCCCTGAATACCCACATTCCATTGTTATTCCCTTCTCCACATCCTGCATTTCTGTGTTTATAACCCCTGTGTGAATGAATTATGATTTGAGAAAAAATAAATTATAAAAAAAAGAAATAAAAAATGAACACACAAAAAATAAATAAATAAATAAAAAGAAAAAAAATGGAGTACAGTGCTCGACAAAGAATTTTTACCTGAGGAATATCTAATGACAGAGAAGCACCTAAAGAAATGTTCAACATCATCAGTCATCAGGTAAATGCAATTCAAAACAACCCTGAGATTCCACCTCAAACCTTTTTTCTTTTTTTAATTCTTCCTTAAAGTACTCCTGTGTTGGGTTAAGGGATTAATTTTAGGTAATTTAATTAGAGGGTTGTCTCCTATTGTCCTATAACTAACAATGGTTATCTGAGTTGTGATACCCTTGTGCTTGGAGAATCATTATTCTTGTTACTCATACTAACAGTAGCTCATCTATAAAATAATTGATTAACCGAATTAATAACAAGAATTTATTATGAATGGTCAGATTAATTGTTCTTTAATTTCAGCTTGAACACTTTCTTTACTGATGGCTGCTTTTAAGCCTACAATGGTTAAATTAAATACTAGTTTATTCGCTATTGAAGGTTTTTTCCATTCCTAAAGAGCTTTCCCTCTTTTGGCTATAGTTTAAATTTATGTTTATACTTTATGTTATTATAGTAAATTTGTAGTCGAACTGAAATTCATTTTTTGTGTAACCAGCTAACACCAAGCTCGCTAGGCTTTTCACCTGTACCTCAAAATCTTCCCACTATTTTGCTACCTAGACGGGTTGATTCATAAATTTGTTTTTAGGTAACTCATTTGGTTCAAGGTTTCTAGCTGCAATTCTTTTAGTTAGATTTTTTTCTAGTTAATTCACTATGCAAAAGGTACAAGCTCTTATCTTTGCTTATTTTTACTTTTAATTAATCTTTCATCTTTCCCTTGAGGTACTTATTCTAAGCTCCTAGTAAGGATCATTTCTTTCTCCAATATTTATTAGGTTAAATGTTTTGATTTATATAGTAATATTGTTATATTAATAGATGTTATGGCTAGAATTTTTTAAAAGTGTTCATTTGTTATGAACTCTTCTGGGTGTAGGCTCAGATGCTCTGCTACACTGTGCTTATTCCAAGGACAATTTTTAGTATGCTTAACTTGTTATGACTTATCTCCTCTCATAAATAGATTATTACAGTTTTATTTATGGCTAATAAACTTACTTTGAGGAGGGTGATAGGTGGTGTGTGTGTACTTCATTGTCCAATTCAATTATTCTATACTTAATTTACTACTAAATCCTTCTTTATCCTTGAGTTTGATAAAGGGTTTCATTGATGTTCTTTTAAAAGAAAACCTAGCCCTTTTTTTTCCCATCTCATTGGCCCCACTTTGTTCTGACATTTTCATGTTTGCTCCTGTGCTTACTTTAGTATCTTTTTAGGATTTGCTGAAGATGGTGGTATATAGGCTGAATTAGCAAGAGATGGTGAGGTAGAGCGGGGTTTATTGATTACAGATCAGGCTCCTCTAGATGGATATAAAGGATCGCCAAGCCCTTTGAGTTGTAAGCTGTCTCTAGTAGCTCTCTGGCAAATATTTTTGTATTTAATTATTTAAGTTTCGGGCTAAGCATAGTGGAATGTCTAATCCCAGTTTTGATCTTAGCTATCGTGTAGTATAAAATGATTAGTATTACTTTCATTGGTGAGTTTAGGTCCTAACAATGAATGTTCACATGTAAATAGGATTTTAATTCTATTTGTTTAATTTATAATCATCATGTTTTATGCCAAAAATAATTAGTTTGGGTTAACTGTATGACTGCAACCCCACAAGGTATAGCTAAGTCAAACTTTTGTTTATTGGTTAATATTTATCACTGCTGAGTCCCATAAGGGTGTGTCTAGGCAAGGTGTTTTAAGGTATTTTAATGGGTTTGATGCTCTCTCCTTAAATTTTGAGTAAATGTTTAAAGGATTTTAGACCAGTCTATGGATATTTGCATGTGTAATCTTACCTCTAATTAATTATAAGGCCAGGACCAAACCTTTGTGTTTTTGGCATTAACTATCCATCTAAGCATATTCAATGCTTTGCTTTACTGTTAAGCTACATTAACTTGATAATATGACATTATTATAAAGAATATGATTAAGTAAGGTTTAGCTGTGTGAAGTTTAGTTTTTATATAATTTTAATTAATGCTAAAATATGTCATATTTTTTGAACTACTAGAAAAGAATATATTCCTATGAAATTTAAGTTTTAATGTTTTTCATGTTGTGGGTGTTTGGTATCAAATTTGGGAAGGAAGAAGGAGGGTTTGTCAGTGAAATTTGAGTACAGAAAGAATGTGTGTCCTACAACCAATAAAATATAGTCTTTGGTTGGTTTGGTAGGTGGATTATACTTGACTGACTTGATAAGTTGCTCTTCATGCCTTGATGGCTATGCTCAGTCACAGCATCCTCAAAGTTAAAAATATCAAATGCATGGCAGCACATTTGGTTTACAAGACCAAAGTAATATTTATACTATCAGGGCATAAACTTCATTTTAGTGATTTGTCTTTAATGATTTCTGAGAATGGTTAGGATTAGCATAATGGAAGGGTAGCTAATGGAGACTAGCTGTCCATTGACAATAAATGGGTGTTCTACATGTTGACCTCCAACTGTGGTTAGCATAAGTATATTTGCCACTAGGATTCAGTATAAGGCTTATGTCATTGGATGGAAGATTATGCTGTGTTGTTTTGAAGTATGAAGAAAAGATGACTAAAGCATGGAATCTCTCCAGTAGAAACTTAATATAGTGGGGTATAAGCTGTCAATGAAGAAGCAAATGAGTGTTCCAACCTCTCACAATGCTATGACGTCACTGCAATTGGCTGCTTTATCCCTGATGTTTAGAAACCCACAATTTTTGGCAACCTCAATAGAAATGAAATATGTTGGCTCTATTAGAGCAATAATTGATACAACTGGCATATAAAGTTGGAATTGGGTGAGGTCTGAGTATTGTAAAATAACCAGAAACAATGACTCCCCTCATATAGATGAAAATATGTTTATTTCAAAAGTGTGACATATGAATATTATTTATGAGTAGTGAAAGAAAGAAAGAAAAACAAGGAAGAAAGAAAAAGAAACTACTAAATGAAGTCATAGCAGTCCTGGCATTTGTAAAAGTAATTAATATTTAGAGGTGTTTTGCAAAGGCTTTATGTTCATGCAAGTTTTGTGAACCATAGTGTCCTCAGTGATTGTATTGGGCATAGCTTCTCAATTCCATCCAAACATTCTAAACTGAACACATAATTTAGCTTGTAGAACACCGAGTATATATCTGGCATGAAATATTGCATGTCTTCAACACAGAGTGAATCTATGAGAACAATCTTCAATGAAGTCCCTACACTGTCTTATTTGAGAGGGAAGGCACCTGGACTGACAACAGGCTCTCACTGGAAGCAGCTGGCAGAGGCTCATCTCTCAGGAATCTCTGCTTCAGGCTTCATGAAACTAGTCTTTTTTCTTCTTTCCCATGTTAGCAGTCTTATGACAACAAAAGAGGCAACATTTTGTGATGATGAATACCACAGCTACCACACAGACCAATAGGAACCCAATCACATCCAGAGAGTGGTACTGGAACCAGCTAAGGTCATGCAGAGCTGGGCGAAGGTGCTTGGCTCCTTTGTTTCGCATGACATACTCGATCCAGAAGACAGCTCGGTCCAGGGGCTTCATTGGCTGGTCACGTTGGATTCTGGATAATCTCATGGCATTCTCTTTATAGCTGAAGTGACAAGATATATGAGTAAAATGAAAGAGATGCTAATTTGCCGACTTACCTAACATTTGTTTAGTTGGGATTAAGTCCTACAAGGAACTCAAAATAAATCACATAGACTTGCCACACAAGTGCTCTTTTATAAGGTGTCAGAGAGGAGAGTTGAGTGATAGGGAGGCCAATGAAACACATTTCTTTAGCACAGGCTTTTTCTGAACTTGGTGTGTAGCTGACACTGGTTTTGAAGTACTTAATGACCTGCATGCACTTCCAACTAATTAGCTGCTTAACAGTGGACACAGTTTCTCAGTTATATATGCTGGCTTTTTTTGACTCCATTTCCACAGAATATTTATTTTAAATTGGACTTTTATAGTTGAGCAATATTTATTGATAAGAGAAAGTTAGTAAGGGGCACTAATCTTTTGTGTGTATTTGTGTATATACCAAATGAAACACGTGATTTACGACCAAGAAAGGAAGTAGACACAGAATTCTCTTAATCTGTATAGGGTCATATGTCATGTTGGACATCGCCTTTGTAGTGTCAGTTTCTCCTATTCTCTTCTGCATGTTTCCTAATTCCTTTTTATAAGTAGACTCCTGTTTTCAAAACACTTGTTGAGTTATGATTCTGCCTTGCTCAAAAGTTTCGCCAGGATTCTCACCAGAATTAAAGAAATGCAATTTTGTTCCTGGACTAAGAGACTGTGTATGTAAGAACTAGCAGCACTTTTTCCTGTTATTTTGCCTCTGGATCTTATGATTAAGTACATTTTTGTACTGGCAAAACTTGAAACTACCGATAGTGCTCTCCAGGTATGGTAAGACTTTAATATTGTCTCTCACCTTTAGTATTATTTATGCAATATTGCATATCATCATAGAAGTAAAATAAAGTTTTACCAAAAGTTTTATAACTTCAGAAAATATTGGTAAATATTTACTTTTTCATTAAGATTAAGATTCATGATTACTTTATTATGTATTATTCTATTATATATTGAAGTAATTTCCTTGTTACCTATAAATATATATTTGTCATATTATTTATGTATATAGAATAGGTTCAGGCCAACCATGTCTCATTCATTGAAATATAACTTTAGAGTAACTTTATCATTTATAAGCACAACTTTCAGATATGTGAAACAACAAAGTTTTTCAAAATCATTCTTTTTTCAAACAGGATAGAAATCAATCTGATGATGATATGAATCTATCAATATTTTTAAAGAAATAGTTATTCACATATATATGAGTGAACATATTTTCTATCAGAACACTCAGCAGGCTGAAGCAGGCAGAGTCATATGAGTTCATGGCTGGTCCTGTTATTTTATTGTAAGAGTATCTTCCAAAAAAAAAAAGAAGACATCTATCTTAAAAAAACAACTTCAAATAAATAAGCAAGCAAGCACGCAAACAAGCAAACAGACTCACGAAGGGTCATTAATAACAGTCCGCAAGGCAGTGAGAAGTTCTGTAGCTGACAGTGTGTTGAAGTCCACTCTAACAGCTGCTCCCTTGGCTACCATGTGGTTAATATTATCAGGCTGATCCGCAAACAAGGGAATACCAACAATAGGAACACCATGATAGATTGCCTCATAGATACCGTTGGTCCCACCATGAGCTATGAAAGCTTTGGTTTTTGGATGACCTGCAGTGAGAAGAAGTTTTACATAATTATTGATCATAATATTAAAGAGAGGGGAAATATGAAGGCTCAGAAGGGGCTGTTCTCAAGTAAGTATATTATTACAGCCACAAACCTGTAGTGACATTTGCCTTACCAAGAAGGTCATTCTGTGGGATCCACTTGTAGAGCCGAGTGTTGGATCCTAAGGTGTCTGGTTTCTTACCATCAAATCTCCACAGAACCTGTTACACACAGACAATACCTTACTCAATTACAGAAATCTCAAGGCTTTGGTATATTTTGATTCTGGGGAATAGAGATTACTCAGTTTAACTTTATCCAGATGATGGAGAATGAAATTTATGAGAGGGGAAGTCTAAAATATCATGAGATGTTAAAAGGTTGAAATAAATAATACATTTTTTTTTGTACACGGTTTCATAATATCTTGAGGATGAAATTTAATTATACTAATTTTATATGTCTGATAATTAGTGACAAATTCGTGTATACACGAAATTTTAAGACAGTTAATATAATCATTATTGTCAAAACCATGGTCAATTAATAATAGTTTATGATTATGTATATTTCATATATAATGCAATATATAGGATAAATGTACACATCATATATTCTCAATATTACATCTTTTTAAGTCATAAGCACACTATTTTACCTATATTTTCATGTTCCTTAGGCTCTTTATTAAAATTGAGTTATTTTGACTTATAATATATCATATGGTATAATTTACTATTTCTAAACATAATTTCTTTATTACCAAGAATTAAGTTTCCTTTTTTTCAGATAAAATTGTTTAAGGACTGTCCATGGAAAAATGTGATCAGGGATATTGAAAACATGCTTTCTCTTGTTCTGAATACATTTCATGTTTAGTATCAAACTGAGTTCTAAAGTATAAAGAATCCTCACAAATTGGAATGTGAACTGCGAGACTTTCTGTATGCTTTCAGGTTAGTAAAATAAATCAACTCTATAACAGGAGAAATTGGTATCATGTAATAGAGTGAATTTAGCTTGCTAACACCCAAACATGCTACTTTTTGAAAGTCATTCAATAATACAGTTTATGGAGTGGGAGCTGCTAGATTCTTCCTATGTTATCCTTGTTTACACACGACTCCTTCTTACATTGCAATCTCTTTCACCATCCAGAAAAACAAGCTCGCTTGATGTGCTCGATACAGAATTGGTCCCGATGAGCTCATAATTTCATAATACTGGTCCCATTTCAGGGTAGGACCTTTTTTTCATCTGTTCTCTCATATATTTTCCTACATTAGTAATTAGGAAGAACATATTTTTCCTCTTTCTTTCATTTTCTCTATGTGAATGTTTTGCCTGCATGTAATTCTCTGCACTGTGAGTGTTCTACCGGGGATACGAAGAGTACATTAGATTCCCTGGCAGTTGAGTTGGAGACACTTGTGAGCTACTCTGTAAATCCTAGCAATCAAGCCCAGTTCCTCTGGAAGAGCAGCCTGTGCTCTTAATGCATCACTGAGGCATTGCTCCAGCCACAGCATAGTATTCCCCATTGTTGTATTTCCTCCTCCTGTTTCTCCTTCCTTCCAACCTTTCTTTTTTTTACTTATCTTTTTCTCTCACTTACTTTGAGACATTGACCCACAGAATAGCCCAGAAAAGCTTTGGAATAAACGTGAAGTGTAAACTGGTTGTAAATATGAAGAAAAAGACCTACCTCAGATCTCTAATCACCAACATGTCAAGTATGCACAACCATGCTGGATCTAAGTGTGATCATTCAGGTCATAATTTGAATCAGAAACAGACTAATATTCTATCCTCTGCAATTCATAGTTTTCTTTTTAATATGGTGTTAGAGATGCATAAGAAATGGCCAGTTACTTTACTTTTCACAAGAATTTTCTCTACTGTAATCCTATTAGTGTTCAACAGTCTTAGAATACATTTTTCCATCTCTTGGACACTTTATCTTACCTTCTGTGGAATCTGAGCAAGAGCAGAAGCAATTACATTGGCCCTTTCCTCTCTCATGTTTTTAACCATTGATCCCAGAGAAAACACCACCACACCATGTTCTCCAGAGCTCTGAACAAATTCTTCCATCTCCTACAAAAACAGTTGTGACATCAAAAATATATAGCTGCATGGGTAGCATTGTCTAAAGGACTGAGATGAACATTACCAGAGGAAATCATGAAATTATGGGAATTATTTGAGGAACACCAATGAGTGTTTTCAGTGCCTCAGTCTTCAGCATTCATGAGAGTGCATTTGTACTTTTAGTACATTTGACCAAAGTTACAAAGTTAGAGGAAAAAAAAGTATTATTAATAGAGAGGTCACTGAAATTTAGAGGATCACTAGGAGGTATTTTAAAAACAACTTGAGAAGGAGGCAGAAAGATTATAAGAGCCAAGGGGATGGATGACATCCCAGTGTCTACCAGGTTCAATAACAGTGATGCACGTATAAACTCACAGAGACTGTAGCAACATGTCTAAAACAGTCACACATTAAGTCAGATGAAGTCCAGCACTGAGATTAGAAAATGGTCATGGACTTCCACTTCTAACTAAGGAGTTATTTGCAACTGATATCTGAAAACAAAGGGCTAAATCAGTTCTCCCTAATAGAGAGTTACTGGGTAAATCACTCATACACTAGAGCAGGTCCCAAGCTCAGAATATTTAGCCAACAAAAAATAAATGCCTTGCTTTTTACCCTTAGTGTTCTTTCCCTCTGCTTTTGTTTGCTTGTGAGATTTTGGCTTCATTGCTTTTAAGTCCATTCCTTACATTTTCTTAATTGTGATTTCCTTGAGGGAAATGAGAGGGAGGAACAGTGACAGAGGAAATGGAAAGGAGAAAGGAAGGGAGGGAGGGAGAGCTGTTGATGCAAGATGAGATAGGCAGTCTAAGAAGAGGACCAGGAGGTACGCAGCACTTGGGATATAAATAAATAAGTTAATTTAATTTTTTTATTCTCACATTGAAAAGAGAGAAAATATCTGTAGTACATTTTAAATAAAGTAAAGGTGTTTCTACTGCCAAAAAGCAGAAAGAAAAAGAAAAGAAGACAAAAAAGAAAAGCAAACTCTATGACATTGGGAAAAACAAAATAGAAAAAACTATTAATGTACTGAATAATCCCAGTAGCCCTGGGAATAAATTAGGAATTGAAAAAGAGGAGTACTTTGTAGTAAAAGCTAATGAAGCACAAAGGAATATATCTAAATGAAGAGACAGTCTAAAGCGTTGGCCAATATTTGTAAATTGTTCAGAGAGTTTGTTAATTACAAAAAGAACCTGTCTAGCTCTTCCAGAGCCTGACATATACAGAGGTGGATGCTGGCAGCTAACCACTGAACTGATCATGGTGTCCCCAATGGAGGAGTTAGAGAGAAGAGTGAAGGAGTTGAAGGGGCTTGTGGCCCCATGAGGAGAGTGACATTATCAACCAACCAAAGCTCCCAGTGTATAAACAGCCAGCCTGGGAACACACATGGAGGGATCCATGGCTCCAGCTGTATGTGTAGTGGAGGATGGCCTTGTCAGGCATCAGTGGAAGAGAAGGTTCTTGGTCCCAAGAAAGGTGGATGCCCCAGTGTGGGGGAATTCGAGGGCAAGAGATATTTGGGTGGAGACACACCCTCATAAAAGCAGGGAGAGGGGAATGGGATAAAAGTTTTCGGGGGAGGGGGAGAATTGGAAAAGAGGATAACATTTGAAATGTAGATCAATAAATTATCCAACAAAAAAAAAAAAAGAAAAGAAAGAAAAGAAAAAAATCCCAGATAATGGAGTTGGCTATTGCAGTAGCGCATTTAAGAATTTTTGTCAACAACTTTATATTACCCATATTCCTGGGATTCCTTATAATCCTCAAGACAAAGGACTGGGGAAGGGGCCCTTGGACCTTTAAAAGAATATATTCAGAAAATAAAAAGGGGGGGTATATCCCTGTACACCACAAATTTATTTAAACCGTGATTTTTTTTATTTTAATTTTTTTAAAAATTTGGATGCCAAGGGATCTCTGCTGAGTGTCTATGGTACCCTCCAACTAGGCATACTTACGCCAATGTGAAAGGAAAAGATCCACTTACTGGCATAAGGCATGATCCCTATCAGGTATTAAGTATGGGAAAGAGGATGTGTTTGTGTTTTTTTCTGCAGGAAGTAAAAGGAGCATGGTGACTGCCAGAGTATTTGGTGAGCCATGCTAAGGCTGGGACAAAGAATGATGCTCACCTGTGAGCTTGCTGAGTGCCTTGATGATGGTGACTGGGAAGCTGTATGGACATATGTTCCAGACCCACCATTGCTTATCTATACCCTAGATGAGACAAGCAGGCTTGTCTCAAGTTTTTAGACCTTGTGGACAGAGAATCAAAAAGAGAAGTTGTAACGACTCTTGTATTTTTCTTAAAAGTGACCAGTTATTCAGACTCAATCATGAACTGGTGTAGAATCCAATATTGGAAATAACAGTCTTCATTTGGAAGGCTGTTCTAGACATTTTCAGAGACATATTTGAAAGTTAGCTGTAGTTCTCTATGATATTATGTCAGCAAGAGATAAAGTTGGGACAGGATCTGGATTCCAAACAAGTGTGAGTCCATGTGTTAATTAATGCTCTTTTAATTGTCAAGCTAAAATTACTTTTTTTCTTCTAGAATATTTATAATGTAAATATCTTTGACTGTACAGTTTTAATTGTGTAAGTGTGTTGAAATCTGGCATCTGTTAAGGAGGTCTACCAACCACCTTTTGTTTTATTGCCTGAGTATTACAGAACCTTGTTATTCCGAAAAAAGCTTGCAAGTACTGGAAGAAGTGATTCAGGCTTTAAGCAGAATCAAGAGGGTAGTGGACTTGATTATTGCTGGTATAACAGCTATAATTCATTAATTGCTATCGCCACTGCTTCTGCAATTGCTTTGACACAAGAAGTTAAGGCAGCTACTTTTGTTAATCATTTATCAAAAAATGTTACTAATGTGTTGAATATACAGGAAGTTTTAGACAGGCATATGGAACAATGGATTGATGCTCTTTATCCTATTCAAATTATTGGAAGGTTGTTCAGAGTTTAAGAGTAAGCATCCATCATGGTCGAGTGTCATGTCAAATACCATTGGAATTCTGTTACTTCTAAATTAAAAGGATAGTCATTATAATTAGCAAAAAGTTTAAAGACACTTGCAGGGTATGTGGCATAATTCTAACACCTTACTGCAGGTTTTAACTTTGCATAGTGAGCTTATGAATTTAAAGAATGCTGCTCCACTAATCGTTGATGCTACAGATGTTGTTGATAACATTACCTGTGGCAAGAAGTCAGCGTTCACATTTTAGTCAAGCTTCAAGTATGGCATATACAGCTTGAGCATGATAGTTCTTTTTGTCTTTGGAATTCTTTTATTCCTACCCATAGTGTGAAAACTTGTCTTTAACAACATAAACATGTTGGCAGCTAAAGAACATGGCTTGAAACTGAAAATGGACCCCCAGACAAAGCTATCAATTCAACAGACTGGAAATCAAAGGACTGGTAATATTCTGAACAGAACCTTACCAACCTAAGGCAGAAGTCCATTGCTTTTAATAGTGCACATTCCATGAAGGGTACAGAAGCCATTCTTGTCAGAACTACCTAAGACAGGCTCAGTCTTGTTTATGAAATAAAAAAGGGGGAGAGGCGGAGAGGTTTTGGGGTTGCTTGGCAAGAATCTGACATGGGTCAAGGAAAAGGAAATGGGCTTCAGGCAGGAATCTGACATTAGGTAGAAACAAAGAAGTAGGCTTCAAGAATCAAAATGACTTTGGGCTAGGACAAGGAAGCAGGCTCAGATATTTTTGTCATCCTGATAAGCCCTTAGAAATAGTGACCAAGGGAGTCATCACAGAACTTTGTCTAGTTTCTTGCTTATTCTTTGAGTATTTGTGTTTGTTGTCTTGCTTGTTCCTTGACTATTTGCCTCTATTGTATTGCTAGTTCATCAACCTAGAACTGACCTTAATACTTTCATGTAATTAAAATGGCATAAAAGCAAAAAGGAGGAGGGGGCATGGCATAGAAACATTCTTTGTGGCGACTGTAGGGAAAGAGGATGACATCTGAACTGTGAATAAATACAATATCCAATAAAAAAAAAAGAAAAAAGAAGATTTCAGGAAAAAAAAAACCTCTCTAACATAAAAAGAAAAAAGAATCCAATCAGTTCAGGCAAATGATCCAAAATAGTCTCAGATGGAAGTAGCCTCCAATTATCTGAAAAACTGTACATAATTTTAGCTATTAGAAAAATTCAATTCCATATATGTCAATATTCCTTCATAATCCAGTTATACTGAGTGTCAGTACAATTTAAATAATATTAAAATGCTCCTACAGATATTATGGAAATTGAATACTTATGCATTTATCCTTGTTGGAAACGTCAAATGATATCAATATAAAGACATAAATAATTTCCTTCCTATAAGTAACACTAGTATGATTAGTATGATATATACAGTTAACGTATGCCACCCTTTGGTAATATCTGAGGGAAATAGTTGCAAGGAAAAAAATCCACATAATAATGTTTAGTACATCGCTATTCACAGTGCCCCTAATATGGAATTAGCTTAGATATTCTTTAACTGATCGATGAGAAAAGGTATTGGTAAATATACAATATATAATAATGTTTTACCCAGATAGTAAAATTATTATTATTATATAATCTCGGGTAAACAGCTATTGTTTAGTGGACATGATGTTAAGTAGTAAGCCAGACACAGAAATATAAGTGTTGTTTTCTTTTTTATATGTGGAAACTACAAAGACAAAACCAAAATACCTGCAAAACCTAGTTGTAGAAATACTACAAGGTAGTGGAACATATAAAAGGGAGCAGTATGTGAAACACACACACATGAAGCTGTCTACCACCGCCTGCATGCTGTGCTATAACCTGCTTAGTTAAATCTGGAGTTCTTGGCATTTGTCTGTTTTCCTCTCTCTTCTTTTCATCTGCTAATCTAACCCTGTACACTGGCCAGGCAGTGAAACAACACAAGGATTTGAGGACATTACCTCTAATCTCTGTTGGATATTTCTTTAACTTGTCGATCTCTAATTATACAATACATAACATTTATTACACAATATACAATAGTTCATTGTCAGTATAATATTTTCAAGTAGAATATAATTTCTCTTTAATGAAGAAATTGATTCTTTGTTTCTTTAGCTGTTCAATACATCTCTGGCATTTATTATATGTTCTTGAAAAGAGGATAAATTATTTTTTATGAGTTACCTAAACATCCTTAAATCACTGACCACATTCTAAAGTGATTTGACACTTTATTTAACAGTAATGAGACCCAGAGATGTAAGGAAATATTATATATGTCAATTGTCAGAGAGCTCTAATTCACTTTTTATACCTCTCAGGAAACCAAACATCTGGAAAGAAACCAAACATCTGATGAAGAATTATTTCCATGAAAAAGGAAAAACTGTTCATCAAGGGAAACAATATATGGTTACCTTAGGCAGTGGTTTGGCTGGTTTGCAATGGAGTCCTCCAACAAAGTCAAAATTAGGCAAGAAAGGGTGAGGAAATTGCAAGTCCCAGAAGGTTCGAATGAGCCATATGTCTGCCTTCCCCATCATCTCAGTTAATGTAGTGGGTCTCCCTGCACCCCAAAAACATGTAAAATATACAATGGTTAAAGAAGTTTGTCTGAAATATAGCAGGTGATTTCTGTGATTTGAGATCATGTAGTCAAGCAATGTAAGATGTTTCAGTTATGATTTATGATAAAATCATATTAACATAAATATAAATTGCATGAAAATTCCATTGATTTGCAAAGTTATATCAATGAATTTGAAACATTTTGAGTCTTGATAAAAGCTTGAAAATGATTAGAAAAACAGCTCTCATAGAATATTTAGTCTACTTTATACATTTTCATAATTATTCTCTTGATTTCTGATTCCTGAAATACACCGTGATAATATGTAAGGTATGACTAAGTTGCCTTTATCACTGCTGTACTGTGTCTATTACAGGAGACAACTAGTAGTACTTAGTCGTATCCATCAAAGTTAAAGCTGGATATTTCCTTACATAGTTAACATTTAAACTCTTTCTACTATTAATTTAGGTAGTATTTTATTTAATGAAAAGATATTTTTAAAACAAATTAATAAAATGTACATTTCGTAGCAAGATTTAAGGCTTTAAGACAAGTTTTTACAGATCTGAGACATTTCAAATTCCAAGAAAAGCAAGTTGCCTTAACTGTTTCTGGTTCTAGTGATACTATCTAATTGTGAAAAACTTTACATGATATACTTGATAGATAGTTTAACTTTTAAGGGGATGTTTTGTTTCAGTGCTACACAGATAGTTAAGGTAGTAAATTATGAATCTGTAGTTTTCTCATTTTCAGTTATTAAAACACTCAATGAAACCTGGAGTTTCTTTCACTGAGAAAAACATAGAGTAGATCAAACGATTACCAAGTGAAATCTTCCCTGTCTCACTTTGCATAGCTACTAATTTCTGGCATGTTCTGATCAGTTACTCTACAGTATTTTCCTTGTTTTGAGGCTCTCTGCTTGTTTTCTGTTTTTACTTGATCAGCTCACAATGAACAATCTCAGTCTATGACTTTATATTCACCTTACACATTCTCATTCAAAGTAACATCAAGTCAGGATTTCCCAGTGACAATGAAAGGCCCAGTTTACCTAGAACATCACTGTAAAGCTGACTCCAGGACTTCTCATTAAATGTTTGGAACCAAAAGTCAAAATACAGCACCTGTAACATATTCTTCACCCTTTCCACAAATGTCATACGGTCACTTAATTCTGACAGAACCGTAGGCACATAGGAAGGGGGGAGTGGAAGCCCCCCGCTGTACTTCTCATATCTGTATCCAGGACAGAAGCGGAGACT
>NW_021618541.1:0-3902 GCF_004785775.1 Grammomys surdaster | reverse complement strand
GTGTGTGTGTGTGCATGCTTCCTTTTCTTTGGTATGCTGGTAAGGGATTATTTGATTTCTTTTGTTTTCTTAGGCATAGTTAGCCTCCTTAAGTTGGAGTTTTCCTTCTAGTATCTTCTATAGGGATACTGGATTTGTGGATAGATGTTGTTTAAATTTGGTTTTGTCAGGAAATGTCTTTTCTTTATCTGGTGGTTGAAAGTTTTGTTGTGTATAGAAGTCTGGGCTGACATCTGTGGTCTCTTAGTATTTTCAAGACATCTGCCCAGATCCTTTTGGCTTTTAGTTTCTGTTGACAAATTGTGTGTAATTCTGATAGGTCTGCCTTTATTTGTTACTTGGCCTTTTTTCCTTGCAGTTTTTAATATTCTTTCTTTGTATTGTATATTTAGTGTTTAATTATTATGTGTCAGGAGGATTTTCTTTTCTGGTCTAATCTATTTGGTGTCCTATAAGCTTCTTGTATGTATGTAGGCATATCTTTCTTTAGGTTTGAGGAAATTTTCTTCTATGATTTTGTTGAAAATATTTTCTGGGCCTAGGAGCTGGGAATCTTCTCCTTCCTTTATTCTTACTATTTTTAGGTTTGACCTTCTCACAAGATTTTCTTGGATGTTTTATGTTATGAACATTTCAGATTTAATATTTTCTTTGACTGATGTATTGGTTTCTTCAACCACATCTTCTATGCTAGAGATTCACTCTTCCATCTCTTGTATTTTGTTGGTGATGCTTATTTCTATAGTTCTTGTTCTTTGCCCTAGGTTTTCCCTCTCCAGGATTCCCTCCGTTTTTTTTTTTAATTTCCATTTTCAGTTCTTGTACAGTTTTATTCATTTCTGTCACCTGTTTGATTGTATCTTCCTGTATTCATTTAAGGGATTTATGAAGTGGAAACTTAAGGGTTCTTTGGAAAGTCAGTTGTGTCAGGTGGTGTTTTGCTGGGGCAAACACGTAAAGGAGTGTTTTCCTGAAGCAGACACAGATAAAAGGATGTTTCACTAAGGCATACTTGTGAAGGAACGTTTCACTGAAGCAGACATGGTTGAAAGGATGTTCTGTAAAAGTAAGCATGTGAAAGGACATATGGTAAAGGATTCTTTGCTAAGGACACACATGTATTGGTCTACCTTACATTGCATAGTTGAGCTCCATTTGTCAGGACTCCACAGAGAGAAACACACTAGTGTGCTGTGGCTTCTTCCTGTTTCTCGGACTCAGGCTGATTGGCAGAGTGATGTCAGCTGAGACAGACTCATGTGGAGTTTTGCTAAGACAGACTCACATGCTGAGACAAGACATATGGTGAGACAAGACCCATTGAGTACATGTGATGTTCGGAGGGAGTATAAATAGGACTCAACGGACTGTGAGAGGCTTTCTGGTAGAGCTAGCTGCACAATGCTTCTTGGTCTTGAGTCTTTGCTGATCTTCACTTCTTTGAGAGAGGCACAGCTGAGAACTTCTCCCGGCCTTCCTGCTGATTCTAATCCTTCCTGATGACTCGTGTTGATTGGGCTGAGGCCAGCCTGTTCCTAGTAGGTCATGCCCACCGCTGCTGCTATCCCTACACTACTGAACTGGACTGCTGGTATATCCATGTTTGTGAGTAGATAGAGCTGCCGCTGCTGACCTATGAACTGAACTGCTGATTTCCTAACAACACAGATGGGATTTTCTACAAAGAACAACTTCCTAACAGGTCTACTTCCCCTGTATCCTTTCTTTTCTACTACCTCTGGTGTGTGGTGGGCTAGAAGGGAGGTTAAAGAGTTTAAGAACCATCATTAAAAGTACACTTTGAAAAAATTAAAGCTATAGATTTATTCATTTCCTCTTTAAAAGCCTCTATCATTTTTATAAGATTGGATTTAAGGTTATCTTCTTGTGCTTAGGCCGTATTAGGATACTCAGTGCTTGCCATAGCTGTGGTGCCATATTGCTCTGGCTCTTGTTGATTGTGTTCTTATGCTGTCCTTTAGCCATCTGGTTGTTGCTGGATGTTCCTGATGCCAGAAGGACTCCTCAGGGAGGCAGGCATAGCATGGCAGTGAATCTTAGGGAACTGGACTCTGTTCACCTCTGCTGGCTGTGCCCCAAATGGACCTGGCAGGCAGGGATTTGTGAGGGAGGGGTCTAAGCTGGGTGTTCTTGGTGCTCCTGTAGGCCTCCTTGGGAAAGAAGAGAGAGCTGTGGGCCAGAAGATGGAGGTCAGGGGACAGTGCTCAGCTTATCTCTGCTGGTTGTGCTTCAGGTGGACCCGACTCACAGGAAGTGGTGGGGATAGCAATTATAGTTTTTTTTATTACAGTCTTTATTGCTAATATTGGCTCTCAGCTCTCACTTTGTATGCATCACATAATTGTATGTATTAAAATGGCTAAGAATGGGTTAAAGGAGCTACTGTATTCGAAGAGGCTGTACTGAAGGCAGAGGCAGAGAGCTGAGGAGAAGCAAAGAAAAGTATCAAAAGTATCAGTAAGTGGTTAGATAAAGAAGCCAGGCAGGGAGTTGTTGGAAGGTGAAGAGCTAGTTTAAAGCTCAAGGTAAAGTCAGACAAGTCCTGAGGCACAGAGCTGCATATGGCAATATGAATGGCACATAATCAATCAGGGTCACCATGCTGAGCTGTAGCCCCAGGGACAGAGGTGAGAGCTCTGGCCACCTATCAGTCTGATGGCACATGTACTAGATGGTCTGAAGTCACCATCTCCTCGTTTAAGGGGTTGTTCCTTTTATATCGTTCAAGTTGAAGGATTTTCATGGGACTGGCATGTTTGATAATTTCACTAGCCTGTTTTTATGATTGTGTGTGTGTGTGTGTGTGTGTGTACATGTGAAACAGCATGAATAGATTCTTTCCTGGGTTCTATGACTTCCCCAGACATGGAATTTTGACCAGGTTTACAGAACTAGATGAAAATTGTCTCTTGGGGATCAGGTCTCAGATTTCATCAGAATATAGTTGGTTACCCTCATAGCAGTGGTTATGGTTTATTAGAGTAGAAAAATACCAATTAATATCAGCAGCAGAAGAGAGGGAGGGACCACTACCCTCCAATTCTTTCTTTAGTGGAGAAATGTGGGCAAGGCTTAATTCTCCCTGCACACACATATATTATGATATGCACATACCACCCAATAAAACAGATAAAAATGTTTTAAAGATTAAAATTTTATACTTTTGGCCTTCTTTCTGAGAAATGACAGAGATTCGATTTAAGTAATACTGATTTCTAAAGAAATGAACAGATGTCTAGCTGCTATTTAAAGCAGATAGAATGACAATATAGCATCCTTCCAATAGTCACATGCCTAAAAATTGCATCAATACAAAAACCTAAGTCCATCTCAAGGAGGAAGATTAGTAGCCAGAATATCTTGCAAAGATTTAATTTTACCAATAACAACAAAGATAAAAGAAATGGCACTTCACATTATATTAAATACTGAAGTACATGATCATAATTTTTATAAATTCTACAATTTCATAAACAATCGTGCTTTGTCTTTTGTTTGATTGTTTTTGCTTTTCTTGTTTTGTTTTGGTGTGATGTTTGTTTTGTTTTAAAATAGGGTCTCATGCAGTTCAGACTTGTCTCAAACTCACTGTGTATGTATGTTAGTTGAGGATAACCTTGAACTCCTGATCCCCTTGCCTCCTAGAGTTCCTCTCTCTGCTGGATGTCCCACCTTACTATCCTGCCTTTTGCTATAGACCATAGGCTTTTTATTCTAACCAATCAACAGGTATCTTAGGCAGGAAAGGAAGGACAGAATCACATCTTCACACTGTGAACAAAAACCTCATTTCAACAGACATCTATTTCTTTTGCCTATTTAGCATTCAGCCTCTCTTTACTAATAACAGAAGCCCCCTGCCAGTTAGTAAAGTAAGCAGG
>NW_021618540.1:986-2817 GCF_004785775.1 Grammomys surdaster | reverse complement strand
CTGGGGATTAATTGGAAATTACATTGTGCTTATAAACCCCAGAGTTCAGGACAGATAGAGAAGATAAATAGAACAATTAAGGAGACCTTAACCAAATTAGCATTGGAGACCGGTGGTAAAGACTAGACAGCCCCCCTTCCCTTTGCCTTGTTCTGAGTGTGGAACACTCTAGAGTGATTTAAGCTTACACCCTTTGAGATTTTGTGTAGGGTACCACTGCCACTTACTGGGGTGGGCAGAATGAATGATCCTAATGCTGTCCTTTCTAAATCCTTGTTTGCCTACATAAAAGCACTTAAAATGGTCTGATGCGAGGTGTGAGAACAGCTGAAAGGGGCCTACGAGACTAGAGACCCAAGTGTGCCACACCAGTTGAGAGACGGGGTTCTAGTTCAACACCACCAAGTTGCCTTCGATGTCCGACCATGTTTGGCCTGTGGAGAAACGAGCTATACCTGTGGGAACAGGCGACCAGCTCCAAGGACTTGAAGCCTCTGGGTGAGCCCGGTGCAGCATTCCAGAGGACACTAGAAACCCTTCGGGTGTGGCCAATGGCGTGCAGCACAACCATGAGGCAGCCTTTCAGGACATGCTTCAAGAATTAGACATTAACACTCTGATATTTTCCCTGGTCCTCTTTTGATTCTGTTTTTTGCTTCTTAAACAGATTAGTTATCTTTGTTAGAGATTTAGTGCTGTTCAGCTTTTATTGCTATGCCATCAATATCAAACCCTCAGACAGGGAAATGGAAGCTATGAAGATACTGAAATGCAAGATCTGTAATCAGATTTACATTAGAAAAAGTGGAGTTAAGTTTTTATGATTAAAAACTATCATTAGAAAAAATGGGGGAATGTAGAGGGAAAAGTTATGGATACTGGGTATATAGATATCCTTTTTAGACATAAAATATTCTTTAGGCTTTCTTTACAAAGACATGGAGGCATGAAGCAGGTTGGAAATGTGGACAGACTGGCTAGAATGCAATTTAGCCAGGTGTAACCAAGCTGAGAACCATAGTGACAGGGCAAGGCCGAAGTAACAGGGCAGGACCACATTCTTGGGAAAGATAAGCGTACAGAGAGTTTTCACCTGATCCTGACTCACGTAGGTTGGGTTCCTTTGGAATGTTCCACTATTTTTATGTTATACCACCCTAGCAACCCCCTCACGCCCTTCCCATTCCTTGGTTTGTGTTTTTTCCCTATAAAAACTCCTTTCAAACTGGCTGTCAGGGTCAATTCAGCTCCTGTGTGGGCATACGAATTGACCGGCAGCCAGTTGTCACGTCCTAATAAATAACCTCGCAATTGCTCCGGTACAGGGTGTCTCTAGCAGATTACTGGGTGGTCGCGACTTTCTGAGACTTGAGAGAGGGTCTCCCCTCTGCGGAGGTCTTCAAAACTAAGTTCAAGTCCCAGGTTATAAGGGACCAGAAGACTTAACAATATCTGATCAGCTTTCATTATTCATGTTTTGTTCCCTAAAACATAACAACTGTTCCTAACCATGATTTCTGTTATTCATGATTTATTTCTAAAAATATAATGCATGTTCCTAACTGCAAAAGAACAAATGACTATGATAGTGTAGACCATACAACCTACATTCTGTATCATTTGACATAGAGTAACAATAGGAAAAAAAAAAGCATTATTGGGAGAAAAATTAACTGTAACTTGGCACAGGACTTTGTGGTTATGAATTTTGGAAGCTATATAACTTTCTGGCTTGGAGTTGGGGTGAGGCTGGGTGACTTGCAGCTAAGCTTCTGAGTATAATTTTGTGGCCCTGATTTATCAGTAGTGACTTGATTACAATAAATTCTTA
>NW_021618540.1:0-886 GCF_004785775.1 Grammomys surdaster | reverse complement strand
AGTAACAACTGGAAAAAAACATTATTGGGAGAAAAATTAACTGTAACCTGGCACAGGACTTTGTGGGTTTGAATTTTGGAAGCTATATAACTTTCTGGCTTGGAGTTGGGGTGAGGCTGGGTGAATTGCAGTTAAGCTTCTGAGTATAATTTTGTGGCCCTGATTTATCAGTAGTGACTTGATTACAATAAATTCTTACCATTTGACTTGTCCTGTGTTTGAGTTATATCGGATCTCAGTGGATCCCATAATATAACTGCCTTACCACATTGCTAACATTCATAGTTTCTCTCCAGTATGCAAAGTTTCATAATTCCCTTTGGCTGATTTTATTTCCTAAAAGTAGTTTTCCTGAGAAGGTATTCCATAGGTCTGGATCCTAAAAACCCTGGGGTATCCAAAGTAACTTCAAAATTACAGCTTCCTGTTCCAGTATCTGGGGTCCACAGATGATCTTCTGTGCTTCTCAAAAGAAAGAAGCGGGGTCACTTCTCCAGCCCTTCCCTCTGTAGTACGCTAGGTTCTGTTGGACACAAATCAACTGCTGCTGCTGTTCTTTCTGTTCATCCCAGGGCACTGACATCTTCAATACATTGGGTTCAACATATTGGGTTCTTCTGCGACAAACTGTCTTCACTGCGTTCCTCTCATAGTCTCATAAAAGTTGTGAAAAGTCTTTGCCACATTGATTACATTCTTGAGGTTACCTCCAATGTGGGATCTTTTATGTTTTTGAAACTAGTGTGACATGCAAAGGTTTAGCACATTGATTATATTCACAGTTCTGTCCAATATGGGTTCTTTGATGTTTTGGGGAAATATCTTTATAAAGAGGCTTTTACCACCATGATGACATTCACAGGTTTCTGTCCAATATGGGTCCTTT
>NW_021618539.1:0-3282 GCF_004785775.1 Grammomys surdaster | reverse complement strand
AAGTGTAGAAAGAATGGAGGTTCCGAATCTGGAAATTAAAATAACTGCTCCATACAGCGCAGATATGATTCACAAATGAACAATGAGCTGAAATCCAGGCAGCTTTCAAAAATAAATAAAAAGTAATCACAGGAAAGGATAAAGATGAGTGCAGTCTCATTTACATGAGCGGACAGCAAATCCACAGCCTCCAGCTTACTAAAATGCATTGTTAACCAGACTGCAAAGGAGCACAATGAAATGGATCATAAAGTTGCTCATTTTAACGGTACTTCCTCTCAGTGAAAATGCATGTTGAGTTGAGATATAATACACAAGCTGGAACCTCAACAACCTCTGAGGGAACATAGAGCTAAGACAGGTTTTGAATTAGCTGATAATCTATTATTTTCTGTGGCAGTGGGAGCTTTGCTCCCAGTGGTCTCACACTATACCTCAAGGGCTTTCTAATCCCCCAAACAAAACAAAAAACAGAAACAAAACAACCCTACTAAAAGGAAATCATGAGTGCCAATGCAAATAGCTCTAAAGCCTTTACAAAATCAATTTCAGAATGTAGCCTGACCAGAGAGTGCTTATACTTTGTATAAAAAAAGATGAAATAGCAAATGGAATATCATCAAAATTAAAACCTTTTCTTTCACAAAAGGTTTTATAACATTTTTAAAAAACAGGAGCCATAGTTTGGCTTCTTTTTTTCTTATGTGTGCAGGCACATGCACGTGTGTGCATGAACACACACCCATACACAAAATGTTAAACATTATTAACCAACAGAGAAATGTAAATTTAAGCTTCAATATTATATCCATATATACCACCAGAATAAGAAAAATATAAAAGAGTCACAAAATGCAACGTTTGCACTGTTGGTCAGAGTACAAATGATACACCAACTCTGAAATAGAATCCGTAAGCTTGTAAAAAAAGTCAGCCATGCTATTATCATACAAAAATGCAATTGCACTCATGGGCATTTACTCAGAGAAATAAAAGTTTATGTTCGCAAGCACAAGAATAACTGTAAATAATATTTAGAGCAAGATTTTTTTCAAAGCCAAAAATCCAGAAACCTCTTATATGTTCTTAAATGAGTAAATGGTTAAGTCAGCAATTACCATAGAATATTATTCAGTAATAACAAAAAGTAGACAAAAATCTGCATGCTGAACATAAAGCCATCACCTAAGGATTAGACCTGACATGACTATACTTACGTGACATTCTTCAAATGTCAAAAATGAGTACATGTACAATAGGTTCATGTTTATTAGACATTAGAGAGTGAGATGAAGGAGACTATAGATGGATATAAAACAATAGCCTTGTTATAGGAAAGATTCCCTTGTAACAGAACCAATGTTCATATATTGGTTTCTATATGAGACTGTGGTTTTCAGTATGTTAGTATGGAATATATATTGAAAAGATACAGAATTCTATGCCATATCTTTTACAACTGCATATGAATCTACTATAATTTTATTTATTTTAAATTTTTAATTGAAAATTCAGACAATTTATTCTGGTCTTTGTCCCCCTCCCCATCTTCTTTTAGGTCCTCCACACATCCTTATCTATCCAACTCCACCTCCTCTCTGTTTGTTTAGAAAACAAACAGGCAAATAAAAAAAGAGAGACAACCCAGAATAAAAAATATTTTAAAGCTAATTTTTGCTTTAAATATGTCCAGGGAGGCAAACACAGAAATTAAAAGTTATAATGGATTAAAAGCTTACTTTTCCCCCAAATTCAAATGTTATTTCCAAAAGGATGGTATTTGGAGATGAGGATTCTTTGAAGTGGTTGTATGGTGGGGTTGGAACAGCTTAACTAATCATAAGGGATTTAGTGCCATGTAAAGGGACCCAGGAGAACTCTTCTTATCCCTTATGAAGAGATAAGATGGTGACTGTGGACCAGGACTTGAGATCCAGACACTGAATCTTGGAATCCTCAGCCTCCAGGACTGTATCAATAATAATTATCTGTTTTCTAATAGAGCAAGCCAGTTGATAGTGTTTGTTATAGTACCCAAAATGACTAAGACAGAAGCACACAGAGTACAGAAGTTTTCAAACTATAAAGTCTGAAGTCTACTATTAACAGCCGTTTGATGTTAGGGAGCCTCTCTGAACTGTCAAAGAAGAGTTAGTAATATATTTATCCCATGGTAGTGTAGCAAGAACTCACTGAATTGTGATACAGGAAGGTCTATCTTTTATCTAGTCACATGGTAACGAATTCATAGAGCAGTAGTCCTGATTCTGATGACATATCACTTCTCTCAGTGTAGAGCAATGTCAATAAACACCATTTCAGGCACAGGTTTTTAGGAAGAGCAAAGGTAGAAAAGAGGGAATACGGGGTTTTATTTTAAGGCTGTGCAAAGGTTTAATGTGCGCCATCTTAGATATGTAAGTTATAATGAGACACAAATGCTTTTGTAATTAAACTAAGCAATTTTATGAGGTAGAAACAAAATCACTGGCCAGGTTTATGTACCTTTTCCTTAAGTGAAACAGAGAGCCTGTTCAACAGCCTGAGTAGAAGGCTGGATGGGCACTAAACAGAAGCACGGGAGTGATAAAGATAATTTCTTGCTAGCTTTCCAGATTGCTAACAATAAGAAAATCAGCCAACATTCTCAAATCTAAGAAAATCTTGTCTTTGGAAAGAAATTCTGGAAACATTCATGTTCCTCCTCTTGTGGCTGACTAACCTGCGCATCCACCAGCACAGTCAACTCTGCTGTGCTGTCCAGGAGAGGTTCAGTGCACACTGTACTGAAGGCTGCGGGCAGCTTTCCCAACTGCATGAGATGAGGAGGGCATCAACTCTGTGCCTATGTCACCTCACGAAAGACGAGTGGTGACGTCAGCTCTCCCACACTCATGCCCTCTGTTTGCCTCACCCACATACCAATCATAAGGGACACCTTCACTGTGCTATCTGGATGAGGTGCAGGGCCTGCTCTCTGGAATGCTGCTGCTGAGGAGAGATGAGGTCAGCTCTCCAGAGTGCAGTATCAGTAAGGGGAAGGGCCAGACCTGTACAGGCCCTGATCAGCTAAGTAGTTTCCAAAGGCTGTCTTGGCCAGGGATGTTCCATGTTCCCTAGTGGTAATATGTGGGTTCCGGATTCCCAAGGCTTTCTTTCCATGAAGATCTCTGGCCCGCCTAGGTGCAGCAGTTTGGGCCAAGGGGATCCAGTGCAAGTAGGGAGGGGGAATCATCTCCCCTGCCTCTGCTGCTGCCTCTACCCACTTCTCACTGCCACTAG
>NW_021618538.1:0-2146 GCF_004785775.1 Grammomys surdaster | reverse complement strand
TATACTTACTATATAGAAAATAACAGGAAAATCGGCTTGGCTGTGGTTACATTGCCTCCAGCTCTCCTGAAGAACTGTGGGCTGAATCTAAATAGACAATTAAGAATTTCCCTTCTTTATTATGCTAGAACATGCTCTTTATATGTGCTCTTTATAGAGGCATGCCACTAAAATCGAAGGTGGGGTGGTGGTGAAATCTTTACCTCTTACTTCCAGTAACCACCATCAGTCTCCTCAGTTATCAGAGTCAAATGCAAACGTTTAACAAGTATAATACATCATCACATTTTCCAGAATTTCTTCCAAATGATAATTTAAAAATTAAAATTCCTAACCAAATCCAGGATCAGCAACCAGTTACTGGGTGATGACCGATTATAAACATAAAAGCAACTACATAATTAACACGTCATGTCTACTTTGGCTCTCAAATCGAGTAACATAGAGGTGGAAAACTTTGTTAGGATAGATGTGTGCATATGTGCATACCCATGTGATAAATTCTAAATGGGTTGTTATTATTTGTTTGTTTTTCTTTGCACAAGTCTATGATTTGTTATTTTGAGGAGAGCCAACCACTGTCAAGATCAATCAGGAAGAAGGACAGCAATTTGTTAGGGATCGCACATACCTTTAAAATTTCCACGCATACCTTCCATGTTTAAAGTGTTATAGTAAACATTCTGTAAATTCTTGGCTGAAGCCTAAGCAGAAAAAAGGTCTGTGTTGACAACAGCATTTACTGCCTGGACTGAATCAGAAAAGTAGCAGATTTTGAAATGTTTGCTTGGACTAGAAAAGGTAACCTGAAAAAGAAGTTTCAAATGGGAAGCTGAGTTTTTCTTCCCAGGCTAAGTTATTGGACTTTTTGAACAAGTCCACTACTTGTATCTGACATAATTAAAACTTCTTATATTAAACATCATTAAAATGCTGTTTTCTTTTGATAACACTTTAGTGAAATGCATTGGTAAAAGATCCAACAAGCCATAAACATGAATAATGTTAATGCCTGCCACTTGGAAGCACAGAGATTAGTAGGCTAGTCACTAAATAAAATGAAAATATTACCTAAAGTTTCTAAGTATCTACAACATCTAAAGTGGGATTTATTTGGTGGACCTCAATAAGTTCTCAGAACATTTGCTGTAACTCAGGTAGAAATAGGCAAGTCTGTAGTCCAAAAGGGTATTTCAGCTAAAATAAGTCAATTCTCACATCTGCAGTGGTTTAGAGACGGTCACTGTTGTGTTTCTGCAGCTCTTCAGGCTAAGCGACCGTGATCAATGCTTTAGAGGGTTAGGTAGATTCATTTCCCTTTTGTTCAACAATGCCTCATCTCTATGTAAAACCTGGTCTCCAGTCCCACTATCCAATATCTGCCTTACATTAGGTCGTTCTTCGGGGATATTACACAAAGTAATTACATTATAAAGGCCTCCAGATCACTCTGCTCAAATGTTACAGATGGTTTCAGTGATGATCCAGGAGCAAGGGAACTTTCTCCAATGATTCTCAGGTTGATAAATCTGATTTTCCAAGTATTTTCCACAAAAGGGCTACGAATAAGTCCAAGAATCTGTTCAAATATGCCCAAACAAGAATTTCCTCGGTGGACAGTGCCTGGAGCTCCAACCATAACAAATCCATGAGGAGAAGATGCACATTTTAGTCCTTGAGGATCAAGGTTGAGACTGAGAAAAAGAAATTCCTCTCTCACTCATGACAGTAAGCGAAGACTCATAATTTCTGCTCCTTGGTAGTCTGTCATGTTTTGTTCTGAGGTATTATAATAAAACCTAAGCTTGACATCATGCCAGAAGTGCTGTGGGCCCCATTCCTCTTGAGGTGGTCCCATAAAAGGTTTCTGAGAATTAAGAAGTTCAAAGAACCAGTGACAGAATTCTTCAACTAACCGATGAAAATCAACCTTTTCAGCTTCTTTATCTGCCTTCGCCTGCTGCTCAAAGAGTTGGATGCCCCGTGTCTTTGTAACTGGCTCTGCTGCCTCCTTCAGTTTGGGTGACTGTTTTTCCCAGTAATCTTTTGCATACTGAATAAGATTGTGTTTTTCAGTAGTTGGAGGTACAACCACTCCTTGTGTTCCCAAATACCTAACTATGACTTCACGGTGGACTTTCTTGCG
>NW_021618537.1:0-1235 GCF_004785775.1 Grammomys surdaster | reverse complement strand
CTTTTAAACAGAAGAGAATTGTGGGGGACTGAACCCAGGGGCTTGTCACACCAGACAAATGCTAGTGGTAGCACTAAGGTACATCCCTGGCTCTCAAATAGGAAATAATCTCCAGCTGAGACTTGAAGTATGAGTATAAAATAGTATCTTTCCCGGTCACAGTAAGAGTGTGGTGCAGATTTGCAGACATGGCTTCAAAAAACAAACACCAATAAAGGAATGTGTGACAGTCAATTAGCCGGCACAAGGAAAATCACTGTGTGAGAGAGGGAACTGAATGCTACGGCTTGGCTAGGCGGGTGATGGATAAGCCAAGGTACCCAACAGTGGGCGCAGGAGCTGATGATGCTATGGACTAGCTACTGATGGGAGCCCCTGATGGTCTTAGGTCAGAGGTAAATGAGAGAAGATGAGAGCAAGCGACCCTATGGTGGAGCCTTTGCCTCTGTGGGGAGGCTGCCCGGAACAGAAATGAAGGCATCTCATAGGTGGGCTCCTTCTTTCTCCCTACTGCTTCTCGATTCCATTTGGCTGAAAGAATAAAAGAAGGCATTAAAATAAATTATAAATAATTTCTAAACCATTAAATAAATTATAAACGAAAGAATAGAAGATGAATTAAATAAAGAATTTAAAGAATCCAGAGATGCTAACCGCAGTGGGTAGTTGCCAGCTGGGAGCAGTGGGCCAGAGGAGGTTAGAGGCACTGCTATGTATCAGCAGAGGGGCTACCTGGAGCTCAGAGTAGGAGGGACTTCCCGCTCCTCAGGCCTCAGTGTGGGAGGTCCAGCCCTTTCTGTGAAGGTCTAGGCAGTGTTTTGTTCTCTAATGTGAGTGTAGGCTGCTTTATTGAGAACACAACTCATGGCTGTTGCAGAGACCAGTACAGAGTCCCTGTTAGCAGTTTTCCTAGTGTGGAGTTGGGGTCAGCCTCCAGATGGTGGAGGTTGATTACATTGGATCCCTTCATGATGAAGGAACCACATTTGTTTCATTAGAGATAGAAAGTACTCTGTGATGTGTTTATAAAAACATAAGGAAATATAGAATATGTTCTATGGGGGTGTGGTGAGGTATGGGGGAAGGGGATGTCTCAGCAGGTCCATGTATAGTATAGAATAGAGTTTATTAAGGGCATGGGGAGGGGAGTTAAAAGGGTAGTAGAGGCAGAGAAAGGCAGAGAGAGGGAGAGAATAGAGAAGTAGAGGCCAGCCATGAGAGAGAGGGGGAAGTGG
>NW_021618536.1:0-1265 GCF_004785775.1 Grammomys surdaster | reverse complement strand
TGATATTGCTGTTTCTGGAGGTTGCTGGTCTTCTCCTGTTCATCTTCAACAGTCAGGTTCATCTCAGTCAAGTACTGTTGGAGGAGGTACCAATCAGCCTTCACTTCCTTGTAATCCTGCTTCACTTGGACCAATGACTTCTTTACAAGAGAGGACTGCAACAGGAGCCGATTGTGCAGGTTTCTGGAAACACACTCTGCATATTAAGATCCTGCAGACTCCTCCTACCATTCCTACTTAAAGGTGCCGTTACCCCACCAGGATCCAGGTTCCCATGAAGACCTAGAGCAATACATTTCAGTATATCCAAGACAGCTGCACAAACTGCAAACAGCCAATGCAGGTAAGAACTAATCATGTTTGCAGCCCAAACTCCAATAAGGCTCCATGTCTCTCCAAAAGAAAGAGGTATCTCCATCTATCTTCCTCTCACAAAAAAGAGGTATCTCCATGGCAGCCCATTGTATTGCAGCAACTTCAATTAGTAGGTTGCAAATAAACTCAGTGGAGGTCAGGAGAACTAAGGGGAGGGCATTCTACCCATGTGTTCCATCACACTCACATCTGTAAAACCCTGCCTGAGCCCCAGAGGTCCACTACTGCCAAAGAACCCTCTCATTTTGTTACCTTAGAGGCTCCTCAGGATGCCTGGATAACCATGGGAGGGCTAACTTTCTCTTATAGATTGAAGAAACATGAGTCCAAAGGGCCTTAGGTACACTGATGGTTAAGAAACCGAAGGGAGAGACCAGACCTGCAGACACTCCATTCCAGAATCAAAGGAATGCAGAAATGGCCATTGCAAAAGTGGTAGCCTCCATGACCTGTACTTACCTATAGAAGTAAATCTCCTTCTTCTGCTCCTGGAAGTTCTCACAGGAGTCAATGTTCTCAGTCTAATTTGTTCAGCAATGACGGGACCATCTTCTCCTTTAACTTCAATTTTTCATACAGTGGATTTGGCCTGTAATAGGGTCTGGCCCCAGGAAGACAGAACTCCATGAACATGGCTATTAGTAACACATGAACTCAGGCTGGGTCCTGTCCTACCCCAATCCTGGAAGGCCAATTACTTCCTTCTACATACTCGCATCTTCTCCACCTTTGGAAACTTGTTATCCTGGACAGCAGAAGTTTGACATACAGATGGAGGGTACCCTGGCTCCCTGTGTTCACTCAGCTGGCATGAACTAGAGGTCTAGCAGCTTATCCTCTAAAGAGACTAGACCACAGGTCCTTGACCACCAGAAACCTGTGATTATATA
>NW_021618535.1:3169-4363 GCF_004785775.1 Grammomys surdaster | reverse complement strand
CACATGATCATCTCACTAGATGCTGAGAAAGCATTTGACAAAATTCAACACCCCTTCATGATAAAAGTCTTGGAAAGGTCAGGAATTCAAGGTCCATACCTAAACATAGTAAAAGCAATTTACAGCAAACCAGTAGCCAGCATTAAACTAAATGGAGAGAAACTTGAAGCAATCCCACTAAAATCAGGGACTAGGCAAGGCTGCCCACTCTCCCCCTACTTATTTAATATAGTATTGGAAGTCCTAGCCAGAGCAATTAGGCAACACAAGGAGGTCAAAGGGATACAAATTGGAAAGGAAGAAGTCAAAATCTCACTATTTGCAGATGATATGATAGTATACTTAAGTGACCCCAAAACTTCCACCAGAGAACTCCTAAACCTGATAAACAACTTTAGCAAAGTGGCTGGATATAAAATTAACTCAAGCAAATCAGTAGCCTTCCTCTACTCAAAAGATAAACTGGCTGAGAAAGAAATTATGGAAATGACACCCTTCAAAATAGTCACAGATAATATAAAATACCTTGGTGTGAACCTAACCAAGCAAGTAAAAGACCTGTATGACAAGAACTTCATTCCCCTGAAGAAAGAAATCGAAGCAGATCTTAGAAGATGGAAAGATCTCCCATGCTCATGGATTGGAAGGATTAATATAGTAAAAATGGCTATTTTGCCAAAAGCCATCTACAGATTTAATGCAATCCCCATCAAAATTCCCACTCAATTCTTCTCAGAGATAGAAAGAGCAATCTTAAAATTTATTTGGAATAACAAAAAACCCAGGATTGCGAAAACTACTCTCAGCAATAAAAGAACTTCTGGAGGAATCACCATCCCCGACTTCAAGCTGTACTACAAAGCAATAGTGATAAAAACTGCATGGTATTGGAACAGAGACAGGCAGGAGGATCAGTGGAATAGAATAGAAGACCCAGAAATGAACCCCCATACCTATGGTAACTTAATCTTTGACAAAGGGGCTAAAACCATCGAATGGAAAAAAGATAGCATTTTCAACAAATGGTGCTGGTCCAACTGGTGGTCAGCATGTAGAAAAATGAAAATTGATCCATACTTATCTCCTTGTACAAAGCTCAATTCCAAGTGGATTAAGGACCTCTACCTAAAACCAGCCACACCAAAACTAATAGAAGAGTAACTGGGAAAAAACCTGGAACACATAGGCACAGGG
>NW_021618535.1:0-3069 GCF_004785775.1 Grammomys surdaster | reverse complement strand
TTCACCAACCCTACATCTGATAAAGGGCTAATATCCAAGGTATACAAAGAACTGAAGAAATTAGACTCTAGACAATCAAAGAACCCTATTAAAAAATGGAGCACAGACCTGAACAAAGAATTCTCAACTGAGGAAGCTCGAATGGTTGAGAAGCACCTAAAGAAGTGTTCAGCATCCCTAGTCATCAGGGAAATGCAAATGAAAACAACACTGAGATTCCACCTCACACCAGTCAGAATGGCTAAGATCAAAAACACAGGTGACAGTACATGTTGGCGAGGATGTGGAGAAAGAGGAACACTCCTCCACTGTTGGTGGGATTGTAAACTGGTACAACCACTATGGAAGGCAGTCTGGTGGTATCTCAGAAAATTGAACATAGCGTTACCTAGGGACCCAGCTATACCACTCCTGGGCATATACCCAAAAGAAGTTTCAACATACAACAGGGACACATGCTCCACCATGTTCATAGCAGCCTTATTTATAATAGCCAGAAGTTGGAAAGAACCCAGATGCCCTTCAACAGAAGAATGGATGCAGAAAATGTGGTACATTTATACAATGGAGTACTACTCAGCTATTAAAAACAATCAGTTCACAAAATTCCTAGGCAAATGGATGGAGCTGGAAAATATCATCTTGAGTGAGATGACCCAATCTCAAAGGAACATACATGGTATGCACTCACTGATAAGTGGATATTAGCCCAAAAGCTCACAATTTCTAAGAATCTTCATATAGACCACATAAAACTCACATAGAAGAAGGAAGACCAAAGTATGAATGCGTTGGTCCTTTTTAGAAGGAGCATCAAAAGTTTCAACCAGAACTCCCAAAGTCTAAACCACCAACCAGAGAGCACAAAGGGAGGGACTCACGCACCTGCATAGGGAATTGAGGGTGACCTTGTTAGACTCCAATGAAAGTGGAGGGCCAAGGTCCCCAAAAGTTTGGATCCCCTACTGTGTTGGAATTCGAGAGCAGGGAGATGGGACTGGGAGGATGTTTGGAGCACACCATCACAAAAATTAGGAGGAAGGGGTAGGGGATAAGGGATTTGGGGGGAGAATGAGAAAGGAGACAACATTGAAAGGTAAATACGTATAATACCCAATAAAAACCCCACACAGATAAAGAATTTTAAAAAAAAGGAGAGTCTATTTATTTTAAATTAATTTCAAAAGTTTCTAGGAGATGCAAATTGGCTAAGATACTATTTTAAGCTCTCCACAAAAGAATTTAAATCTCTGTTCAATATTCTCAAGAGAGAGGTAAACCCTAACTTCCTCAACAGTTAATTGACAAAAGAGAGGTAATCTCACAAAAAGTAGAAAAAGCTATTTCTAATCGATATATCATATAGTCTGATTAATTGTCAGTGGATCTATAAAAGTCCTTTGACCAAAGATTATTAATATAGATTTATATATCCTTAAATAAGGCCTTCATGACTCTCTGAGTGTGGAAGGAGCAACTGTTGGCGCTTCTGCCCTGATTTTACAAGAACTCTGAAAAATTGGCTTTAAAAACAAAAGAGGGGGAACGGTACCCCCTCAGAAGGAGTCCCCCTGAAATACTCTCCATCATGCCTTGTTCACTTTTCTCTCTCTAAAGCTGAAAGCTCATGGCAAATCTCTTGCTGACCATGTTGGTGACCTCGGGCACCACCAAGACCAACAAAACTTTGCCACAGATATGGGGAAGGACCCTCATACCCATAAAGGGAATGCCCCAGTCCCAGTTCCCTTATGGAGCCGAGGACTGATATGCCTGCCCAATACCACAGAAGGCACAGCTAACCGGCTACCACAAATATTAATGAAAAAAATAGATACCCTCACAAAGCCAGGCCCAATCATAAATACGATGAATAACAATTTACATCCAGGGAAGAGAAATCTCCCTGAGAATCCCCTTCTTTTTTCTTTCCAGGTAAAATTGAATCACCCGTGATGCCTGCTATTAGAAGTTCTAACCCAGATGGACCAGAAGCCAGGAGTCTCGCCCTTACCCTCACCCCCTACCTTTTCCCACCTGCACAAGGTCCCCTGAAGCTGGGCAACTGCAAGATCCTGCTTGGCAACTGCAGATAGACTCAAAGCAGTGTACCATATCTTCTGAAGAATAGCAGGGAGACCATAACTCAAGCAGTGTACCATATCTTCTGAAGAATAGCAGGTTGCAGTCCTCCTCGCCCCCACGAATAACCAGGACCCGCCGGTCGGGTCAAGTGGCACCCAGACGTGGGGCTCGAGGCACGGACCCATCCGGACGGACCCTCATTGAGAGGATGTGCGCACGACATCAAGATTGAGCAAGACAGAGATCATCGCCCGTGACCTGTCGTCCACGGAACCAGGTTGATGCTGCCATCAAGAAGGCAGTTGAAGTTCATTACCATCAGCTGAAAATTACAGAGGATCCAGAAGTGACTCCGCAGGAGACTGACACAGCTGTCAGCTCCCCTGCCTCCCCCTACGGTCGACCCCTAGATTTCCACGCCCTCCAGAAGGGTTCCTGGTATGCCTGGGTTTGCCCTCATTTCTCTCGCTAGAGAGCTTGGCCTCTTGATCACCACAATAAAAACTGGCTTTTTCCTAAACCAAGGCCACCCTTGATATGGCCGCTAACATTGGGGAGCCTTCCTTTATGACAATATTACACCCCAAACTGACAAATGGTTGGTAACTTGAACATTTACAAGAGACTAGGATGGCTGTGAGTTAGCCCAATGATGGGATTATTGTAGGTCCACTTCCCAGGGGCCCACCCAATGCAGCCGAAAAGGAGTGCGTGGTGCTGGGAGTGGGTGCAGCCTACATGGCCTAAGACAGGGCCCTCACCCTCCTTTCACCCACATCAGAGTCCCTTGACGTTGCCCATCGTCGACAGCCTAAAGCCTTCGACCATCGATGTGACTCGTCTCACATCAGTGTTTTGGGGTTGTGAACTTGTCTAAGACCCCCCATAATTAGACATCCAAATTCAAAACTCACATAGTTGGGATTGAACATAAGACGCCTTCTCTAACTAAACAGAGAAGGGGGAGATGCCAGAAGCCAGGAC
>NW_021618534.1:5347-6350 GCF_004785775.1 Grammomys surdaster | reverse complement strand
GTGGGCTACAGCTCTTGACTATTTATCATTGTCCACTGTAGAATCATCGCTAATGGTAATTTATTTGCAATTCTTGAAAATATATGTATTAGATTAATAGGTATCAATAATAATGGAAATTCTGTTGTTCCTCTTGTCTGAAACAATATAATGTGGTTGAAGTCCTATTTTGCTACAAAAATATTTGCCTTCAAGAACGACTCAAAGTTTATGACTTTTGCACATTCTGCTGTTCTTAATTATGAAATAAAGTTAAATTGTTGAAATACATATTGTCAGTGAATTTAAAATTCAATGATCTTTCCGGATTTCCTTTTGCTTTAAAGAAAAAAATAATCTATTCTGATATAAAAGCACATGGTTTAAAAAAATAAAGCAATTCTAAGTAAGTATCTGAAATGGATAGCAGTAAGTTATTATACAACACCCCCCAAGCTATGTAGATTTTAACATTCACACTCTGAAACAATTGAGCATGAAAGTGAGCAAGAATAATGCGAAAAGTTATCCAAAAACATTCAATTTTTTAGAAAAAAAAATATATATTCTCTTCATTCAAGGTTATTTTAAAAATATTCTTATGTGCACATAAAAATGCAATATGTTACTTAGGCATAGTAAAGACTTGAGCATTAGAGTAACCAGAGTTGACTTATGAAAAATAAGATTTTCTAACTGTAATTTATGACATTAAAGAAATGAAAACATGCCCTTGGACTGGAGCAGACACAGAGTCGGTCTGCTCCTGTCCTGTGGAGAAACTGAATCCTGAGTCATCCAGGAGCCACTGCACTCAGAGCAGCTGGTAAGAACTCCATCTCACTCCCTAAGCCCCAGAAAAACATCTGGGAGCCAGGGACATCCAGGGCACAGCAGCTACCCAAACCCCGCCCCTCCGGAATTCCACTTCCCTTCGGCCCCTGCCTGGTCCCTTGGACTGGAGCAGACACAGAGTCGGTCTGCTCCTGTCCTGTGGAGAAACTGAATCCTGAGTCATCCAGGA
>NW_021618534.1:0-5247 GCF_004785775.1 Grammomys surdaster | reverse complement strand
TCAGAGCAGCTGGTAAGAACTCCATCTCACTCCCTAAGCCCCAGAAATACATCTGGGAGCCAGGGACATCTAGGGCACAGCAGCTACCCAAACCCTGCCCCTCCGGAATTCCACTTCCCTTCGGCCCCTGCCTGGTCCCTGGGACTGGAGCAGACACAGAGTAGGTCTGCTCCTGTCCTGTGGAGAAACTGAATCCTGAGTCATCGAGAAGCCACTACACTCAGAGCAGCTGAAACTGAATTCTGAGTCATCAGGGACCCACTGCACTCAGAGCAGCTGGAGCCACTGCACTCAGAGCAGCTGACACAGAGTTGGTCTGCTCCTGTCCTGTGGAGAAACTGAATCCTGAGTCATCTAGGAGCCACTGCACTCAGAGCAGCTGAAACTGAATCCTGAGTCATCGAGAACCCACTGCACTCAGAGCAGCCGAGGAGCCACTGCACTCAGAACAGAAGGATTACCAGATCCAAGAGGTGGCCTGAGTCCCAGGAGTTCTTCCACCCGGGAGATTAGGGGCATAAGACCACAGAGACCTCTGGACTCCGAGGAGCTCTGCAACAAGCAAGATAACTGGAAATACATATTCCAATCTTACACAGAGAGGGCAGGTACCACTAGAGTTACCCAGATGGCGAAAGGCAAGCGCAAGAACATAAGCAACAGAAACCAAAGTTTCTTGGCATCATCAGTGCCCAGTTCTCCCAATATAGCAAGCCCTGAACACCCCTTCACACCTGAAAAGCAGGATTCAGAATTAAAATCACTTCTCATGATGATGATAGAGGATTATAAGAAGGAATTAAGTAACTCCCTTAAAGAAATACAGGAGAGTACAAGTAAACAGATAGAAGCCCTTAAAGAGGAATCACAGAAATCCCTTAAAGAAATGCAAGAAAACACAAAGAAGGAATTAAACAAAAACATTCAGGATCTGAAACTGGAAATAGAAACAATAAAGAAAGTTCAAAGGGAGACAACCATGGAGATAGAAAACCTAAGAAAGAGATCAGGAGTCACAGACGCAAGCATCACCAACCGAATACAAGAGATAGAAGAGAGAATCTCAAATGCAGAAGATACGGTGGAAAATATTGACACAGTTGTCAAAGAAAATGAAAAAAGCAAAAAACTCCTAACTCAAAACATCCAGGAAATCCAGGACACAATGAGAAGACCAAACCTAAGGATAATAGGTATAGATGAGAATGAAGATTCCCAACTTAAAGGGCCAGTAAATATCTTCAACAAAATCATTGAGGAAAATTTCCCTAACCTAAAGAACAAGATGCCCATAAACATACAAGAAGCCTACAGAACACCAAATAGACTAGACCAGAAAAGAAATACCTCCCGTCACTTAATAATCAAAACATCAGATGCACAAAACAAAGAAAAAATACTAAAAGCAGTAAGGGAAAAAGGTCAAGTAACATATAAAGGCAGACCTATAAGAATTACACCAGACTTCTCACCAGAGACTATAAAAGCCAGAAGAGCCTGGACGGACATCATACAGACCCTAAGAGAACACAATTGCCAGCCCAGATTACTATACCCAGCAAAACTCTCAATCAATATAGATGGTGAAACCAAGATATTCCATGACAAAACCAAATTTGCACAATATCTTCCCACAAACCCAGCACTTCAAAGGATAATGGATGGAAAACGCCAACACAAGGAGGGAAACTACAACCTAGAAAAAGCAAGGAAGTAATCTTCCAACAACCCCAAAAGAAGATAACTATACAAACATAACTTTACCTCTAATAACAAAAATAACAGGAAGCCACAATCATTTTTCCTTAATATCTCTTAACATCAATGGTCTCAATTCCCCAATAAAAAGACGCAGACTAGCAGACTGGATACACAAACAAGACCCAGAATTTTGCTGCATACAAGAAACACACCTCAGTGACAAAGACAGACACTACCTCAGAATAAAAGGGTGGAAAACAATTTTCCAAGCCAATGGTCCCAAGAAACAAGCTGGAGTAGCCATTCTAATATCAAATAAAATCGACTTCCATCCAAAATTAATCAAAAAAGATAAGGAAGGACACTTCATACTCATCAAAGGAAAAAGCTACCAAGGTGAACTCTCAATTCTGAACATCTATGCCCCAAACGCAAGGGCACCTACATACATAAAAGAAACTTTACTAAAGCTCAAAACACACATTACACCTCACACAATAATAGTGGGGGATTTCAACACCCCACTCTCAGCAATGGACAGATCATGGAAACAGAAACTAAACCGAGACACTTTGACATTAACAGAAGTTATGAACCGAATGGACTTAACAGACATCTATAGAACATTTCATCCTAAAACAAAAGAATATACCTTTTTCTCAGCACCTCATGGTACCTTCTCCAAAATAGACCATATAATTGGTCACAAAACAAGCCTCTACAGATACAAAAAGATTGAAATAATCCCTTGCCTCTTATCAGATCACCATGGAATAAGACTGGTCTTTAATAATGACAAAACCAATGGAAAACCCATGTGCACATGGAAACTGAACAACTCTCTACTCAATGATGACTTGGTCAAGGAAGAAATAAAGAAAGAAATTAAAGACTTTTTAGATTTCAATGAAAATGAGGACACATCATACCAAAACTTGTGGGACTCCATGAAGGCAGTGCTAAGAGGAAAACTCATAGCTCTAAGTGCCTACAAAAAGAAACTGGAAAGAGCACACACTAACAAGTTGACTGCACAACTAAAAGCCCTAGAACAAAAAGAAGCAAATACACCCAGGAGGAGTAGAAGGCAGGAAATAATCAAACTCAGGGCTGAAATCAACCAAATAGAAACTGAAAGAACAATACAAAATATCAATAAAACCAGGAGTTGGTTCTTTGAGAAAATCAACAAGATAGATAAACCGTTAGCCAGATTAACCAGAGGGCACAGAGAGAGTATCCAAATTAATAAAATCAGAACTGAAAAGGGAGACATAACAACAGAAACGGAAGAAATTAAAAAAATCATCAGATCCTACTACAAAGGCCTATACTCAACAAAACTGGAAAACCTGGATGAAATGGACAATTTCCTAGACAGATACCAGGTACCGAAGTTAAACCAGGAGCAGATAAACCATCTAAATAGTCCCATAACCCCTCAGGAAATAGCAGCAGTCATCAAAAGCCTCCCCACTAAAAAAAGCCCAGGACCAGATGGTTTTAGTGCTGAATTCTATCAGACCTTCAAGGAAGACCTAATACCAATTCTCTTCAAACTATTCCACAAAATAGAGACAGAAGGAACACTACCCAATTCGTTCTATGAAGCTACAATTACACTCATTCCCAAACCCCACAAGGACCCAACAAAGAAAGAGAACTTCAGACCAATCTCCCTTATGAACATCGATGCAAAAATACTCAATAAAATTCTAGCAAACCGAATCCAAGACCACATCAAAACAATCATCCATCATGATCAAGTAGGTTTTATCCCAGGAATGCAGGGATGGTTCAATATTCGGAAATCCATCAATGTAATCCACTATATAAACAAAATTAAAGAAAAAAACCATATGATTATCTCACTAGATGCTGAGAAAGCATTTGACAAAATTCAACATCCCTTCATGATAAAAGTCTTGGAAAGATCAGGAATTCAAGGCCCCTACCTAAACATAGTAAAAGCAATTTACAGCAAACCAGTAGCCAACATCAAGCTAAATGGAGAGAAACTTGAAGCAATCCCACTAAGATCAGAGACTAGACAAGGCTGCCCACTCTCCCCCTACCTATTCAATATAGTACTGGAAGTCTTAGCCAGAGCAATTAGACAACAAAAAGAAGTCAAAGGGATACAAATAGGAAAGGAAGAAGTCAAAATATCGCTATTTGCAGATGATATGATAGTATACTTAAGTGACCCCCAAACTTCCACCAGAGAACTCCTAAACCTGATAAACAACTTCAGCAAAGTGGCTGGCTATAAAATCAACTCAAACAAATCAGTAGCCTTCCTCTACATGAAAGATAAACAGACTGAAAAAGAAATTAGGGAAATGACACCCTTCACAATAGTTGCAAATAATATAAAATACCTTGGTGTGAATCTAACCAAGCAAGTGAAGACCTGTATGACAAGAACTTCAAGTCTCTGAAGAAAGAAATTGAAGAAGATCTCAGAAGATGGAAAGATCTCCCATGCTCATGGATTGGCAGGATTAATATAATAAAAATGGCCATCTTGCCAAAAGCAATCTACAGATTCAATGCAATCCCCATTAAAATCCCAACTCAATTCTTCACAGAGTTAGAAAAGGAAATTCTCAAATTCATATGGAATAACAAAAAACCTAGGATAGCGAAAACTATTCTCAACAATAAAAGAACTTCGGGAGGAATCACCATCCCTGACCTCAAGCTGTACTACAGAGCAATAGTGATAAAAACTACCTGGTATTGGTACAGAGACAGGCAGGAAGATCAATGGAATAGAATTGAAGACCCAGAAATGAACCCACACTCCTATGGTCACTTGATCTTTGACAAAGGAGCTAAAACTGTCCAGTGGAAAAAGGACAGCATTTTCAACAAATGGTGCTGGTTCAACTGGAAGACAACATGTAGAAGAATGAAAATTGATCCATTCTTATCCCCTTGTACAAAGCTCAAATCTAAGTGGATAAAGGACCTCCACATAAAACCAGATACACTGAAACTAATAGAAGAGAAGGTGGGGAAAAGCCTCGAATACTTGGGCACAGGGGAAAAGTTCCTGAACAGAACTCCAATGGCATATGCTCTAAGATCGAGAATCGACAAATGGGACTTCATAAAATTGCAAAGTTTCTGTAAGGCAAAGGACACTGTCAATAGGACAAAATGACAACCAACAAATTGGGAAAAGATCTTTACCAATCCTTCATCTGATAGAGGGCTAATATCCAATATATACAAAGAACTCAAGAAATTAGACTCCAGGCAACCAAATTACCCTATTAAAAAATGGGGTATAGAGCTTAACAAAGAATTTTCAACAGAAGAAACTCGAATGGCCGAGAAGCACCTAAAGAAATGCTCGGCATCCTTAGTCGTCAGGGAAATGCAAATCAAAACAACCCTGAGATTCCATCTCACACCAGTCAGAATGGCTAAGATTAAAAACTCAGGTGATAGTAGATGCTGGCGAGGGTGTGGAGAAAGAGGAACACTCCTCCATTGTTGGTGGGACTGCAAGATGGTGCAACCACTTTGGAAATCAGT
>NW_021618533.1:0-1033 GCF_004785775.1 Grammomys surdaster | reverse complement strand
CAATTCTAAACTTGCGAAGGCGGGGATAGAGGCCTGACCTCCAGAATTTGAAGGGGACCTTGTAATGGCTCCCGTCCCCCTGTTGTTGTCGTGGTCCTCCATAGCTAACTTATGATAATGTATCTGAGTAGATTTTGCTACCAAATTATTTATCTGTTGTATCACAGAGTTAGTCTGCCTATTTGAGGGCCAGGGACCAGCAGAAATAAGCAAAAAGAACCCAAATAATGGCCCCAAGATGGGAGGAAATAGGTTTGACAACCTTGGAGAGGCTGAAAACCAATTCTTGTACCAGCATTAATCTGTCTCTTCCTCTCTCTGATTTTTCTTAGGGCCTTCACTGACCTATTTCATGCTCTCTTTAACACTCCTTGTCTTGTCTATGTAATTACAACATTCTTCTTTAAGGGCTGTACATAGTCAAGAGCTGTACACAGCCTTTTCTATTGTAATAGAGTAAATCAAGTCCAATAAGGATCTTTGAGGTTTTAGGAGGTGTCTTCAGACAGTGAAACGAGGGATTACTTCAGATTAGTGATGTCAATTTCTAGATGTTTGATGTTCTTGTCAGTGGCCCTTCAAAGGTCTGAGTAGTATAAGTTCAGAGGCCAGCATCTGGATTAGAACTTCTAACAGCAGACATCATGGGTGATTCATTTTTACCTGGAAAGGAAAGAGAAGGGAATTCTCAGGGAGATTTCTCTTCCCTGGATGTAAATTGTCATTCATCGTATTTATGGTTGGGCCTGTCTTTGTGGGGGTATCTATTTTTTTTTTATTAATCTTTTTGGTAGCCAGTTATGTGTGCCTTCTGTGGTATCAGACAGGCATATCAATCCTCAGCCCCATTAGGGAACTGGGTCTGGGCCATTCCCTTTAAGGGTAAAAGGGTCTTTCCCCATATCTGTGGCAAACTTTTCTTGGTCTCAGTGGTGCCAGAGGCAGTCAGCAGCAGATTTGCCATGAGCTCTCAGCCTTAGAGAGATAAAAGTGAACAAGGCATGATGGAGAGTATTTCAGGGGGACTTCTTCT
>NW_021618532.1:0-1312 GCF_004785775.1 Grammomys surdaster | reverse complement strand
CCACAGTTTGCTGACAACACCCTCCAGAGGATTCCAAGTTTCTTCCTCTCCACATCTCCTGTCTTCTCTCTAGCAGGGGAATTACGAAAGACATAACCAGCAGATCCTTGAGAGGAGACTAATCCTTTGTTCTGGTTCTTCCCAGGCATACACTCTGTATCTGCTCTTTGCAGCAACATGGGACAGCCAGAGTAGGTTCGGTTACTAAGACACACAAAGGCATCTGCTCAGGCTCTTCCATGACAGACACCATCCAGATTAAGTCTGAATTCTAGGCCTCTGTCCATTGTATATATCTTAGTTATCTCCTAAGAGGAATGTACCAGAAACAATCACTATGTTACCTATTGATATCACCTAGCCAAATCTGTAACCCCACCCTGTAACCTTTCAGAACAGGATTTCTGAAAGATCAAAGATAGGTTAACCCCAAATACCTGGATCCACGATGGTTGTCAGAGTGGCCACCAAACAACCTATGACTTCATTATTATATAAATTTATGCTTTGTGACATCTAGTTGGCATCTGAATGAAAAGTGCCCATTGCAAAAAACCGTTTGCTGCTTTACTATTCTACCTTTAAAACTCCTTTAGATATGGCAGGGCAGTGGTAGTGTATGCCTTTAAAGCATCGACAGGCATGGCCTCTGAGTTTGAGGTCAGCCTGGTCTACAGAGCATGTTCCAGGACAGCCAGAGCTACACAGAGAAACTCATCTAAGCAGCACTGAGTTGGTGGGAGCTGTATCTGCTGGGCTGACATCAGGAGCCAGCTGTCACACACATCTCCGGCTGTCAAAGACCCAGTCAGCCCTTTCTGAGAACTGTCCTAGAGAGAAGACAGTGCTTGTAGAAAACAAAATTCCCACTCATTTGCTTTGAGAACTGGGAGGAAGGCCGGGCAGGGGCTGCTGTCCTGGCTTCAGCAGAAAGATCTAGACAAGGTAGGGGCCTATAGAAAACTCTGCTCCAAAGCCAGGATCTGGCATCTACCTGTAACCCCAGCATTCAAGAAGAGAAGTAGAAAGTCTGAAATGTTGAGGCTATCCTAGACTAAATAGTGAGCTCCAGACCAGCCTCAAAATACCACCCTGCCCTCCCAAAATGCTTTTTTTTTTTTTTTGGTTTTTTGAGACAGGGTTTCTCTGTATAGCCCTGGCTGTCCTGGGACTCACTCTGTAGACCAGGCTGGCCTCGAACTCAGAAATCTGCCTGCCTCTGCCTCTGCCTCCCAAGTGCTAGGATTAAAGGCATGCGCCACCGCTGCCTGGCCCCAAAATGTTTTTTACTCAAAACTTGTGTTAAACAATT